>NC_137454.1:286331455-286386455 GCF_964235325.1 Thermobia domestica | reverse complement strand
TACTAAAACGTCTTATCATCAAATCTTGCTTACGCTTACGCATTTGTACACTTGTGTTGGTACATATTTCTTTCACGTTTTCGTGTGAGAATTCATTTAAAAAAAATTTTTTAGAAAAAAGTGTTCATTCTGAACACTTTGTGTATTCTTTTTCTGTGTGTTGAGATTTTCATTTTCTATCTTTCTCTTCATATTACAATACTCATTTCACATTAATTTTCATAATCTTATACAGGGTTATTCAAAAAGAAAGAACTGATTTCAAACATTTATTTCTTCCAAACTACAAAAGATAGAAACATGATTCGAACGTTACTTGATTAAGAAAAGCTTACAATTTAAACAGCCCGGATAGAAGTTCCAATCACGGCCGCATTGGTTCTGTTGTTTGTTGTTTGTCTGTAGTGAAATGGCGGCGTCACCACAGGAGAAGTCTTTTTATTTGCTACAATTGGCAAAACTTGAGTCCATTGTTGCAGTTCAGCGAGCATTTCGCCGTCAATTTAATAAACAACCGCCGCATCATAAGCAAATTTACGAGTGGCATGGAAAATTTGTAGAAGATGGTTGCATCTGCAAAGGGAAAAGCACGGGACGTCCACGCCCATCGTACGAGAATGTCGAGCGTATTCGTACATTTTACGAAAGGAGCCCAAAGAAATCCACATCACAAGCAAGCAAAGAACTTAACATTCCTCAACCAGCGATATGGCGAGTTCTAAAATATCGTCTGCACATGAAGCCATGAAGCCATACAAACTGCAGTTATTGCAAGCATTGCATCCTGACGACCACAACAAAAGGTACGAATTTTGCATTTGCATGTTAGACGATTTGGAAGAAGACAATTTTGCTCAATGATTATTTTTTCCGATGAATCCACTTGTCATCTTTCTGGTAAAGTTAATCGCCATAACGTTAGAATTTGGGCAAGTGAAAATCCTGCGGCAGGTATTCAACATGAAAGAGCACCAAAGATGAACGTCTTCTGTGCGATGTCTGTAACCAAAGTTTATGGGCCTTTCTTCTTTATGGAGAAAACTGTGACAGGATTAACCTATCTAGACATGCTTCAAAACTGGTTATTTCCCCAACTTGAAGATGATTCAGATGACTTCATCTTCATGCAAAATGGTGTCCCGCCTCATTTCTCTAACCACATTCGACGTTACTTGAATGACACGATTCCAGAACGTTGGATTGGAAGAGGAGGAGCAGAAGATCAGCAGAAGATCTCCAGATCTCACTCCGTGTGATTTTTATCTATGGGGTTACGTAAAAGATCGTGTTTTTATCCCTCCTATGCCTGACACTCTTCAAGGTCTACGACATCGAATTGTTGAAGCTGTGAATTCGATAACTAGAGACCAGCTGATTCGTGTGTGACAAGAAATGATCCACCGTTTTGACATTTGTCGTGTAACACACGGTGCTCATATTGAATGCACATCATAATTACTAATAGTAAATTGTAAACAGCCGAAAAATAGACCAACAACTATTGTTACTGTGGTGTGGCACCATCTATTCTCTCAACATCCTTCTTACTTCCTTAATTGTAAGTTTAAAAGCAGGGACGGCTTTAGGATTTTAATTTTGGGTAGGCCCGTTCCTTCACTTACGGATACACATTTGATTGATTAATGACGGAAGGAAATTACTTTTACAGTAGTAGTTGATGCTATTTATTAAATAATTATCTACAATTAATATAAACAGTGGAAAATACTGTATATTTACTCTTTATTGTATATTATAGCGTTTATATATTTTTCAAAATTTTTGGGTAGGCCCATTCCTACCGGACTTAATCGCTAAAGTCGCCACTGTTTAAAAAAAAATCAAAAAAAAAAAAAAAAAAAAGCGGTAACTCATCAGCTTAAATCTAGTTACTAACTTCGTTAAGTAACACGTTAACATGTAAATAGATGAAATTGGACACCACTAGGAGCTACTTAACTCTTAATTAAGTACATCAAGCAGTAGCTGATTAATGCAGTGCCGGACTGGCCATGTTGGCAACTTGGCGATCGCCAAGGGCCCGAGGGACCCAGTAGGGATCACGAGGCGCACGACCTGTAGGCCTTGGTCGAATTTTCTCGATCGCAAATGCTTTTCTCAGTCTTCCTACCAAAAATTTTGCGGATGCCTAAGTTCGTCTTTTCGAAAGAAATACTCGGACCATCCTTGCTCATATCAGTACGGCCCGTGAGCCAGTAAAACTTCTACTTAGCGAAGGCTTCCTCTAGTCCATAACGGCCCCTTTGCTCTTACCCTCTCATGTACTTAAGTCACATATGAGAGGGCATTTTCTAAATTGAAAATTGTTAAAATTAGACTAAGATCTACGATAAGTCAAAACCATTCGTCACCTTTACTTTTTATGTTTAGAGAAAAAGATATATTCCAGTATGTAGACAAAGGAAAAGTAATTGATTTGATTGCCTCATCAAATGAAGAACTGTCAAAGTAACTGAAATAACTTCACGATTACGTTTGATTGTCTCAGTATTATTGTAACCTTTTTTGGGATCTGTTTTGTACTACATTTTTATTCAATACTGGAAATATGTTTTTTTTTTTTCATTTATGTTTTGGAACTGGCGTGTTAAGTTTATATGTTGATATATATATATATATATATATATATATGGGTGGGGGTTTTTAACGACTGGAGCTAAGGGACCTCAACTTGGTCAGTCCGACACTGGATTGATGTAAACAATATGTTACGGTGTAGGTCGTAAATAATGTCTTAAGAAGCAATTTTATAAAATATTTAAACCTTGTTACATTTGTAATTAAGTAAGTTTACAGTAGATAGAAAGTTATCAAAGAATGAACATGTGTTCGTGCTTCAAAAGGCGGTTTCGTGTTCACAATACAATTACCAAGATGTCATTAAGTTATTGTTTTCTGTCTGGGAAATAATGAAAGACAAAGCTTTTATGAAAAGAAAAGATAAAAAAAAACGGATCCGGAGCGCTTAAAAGAACGTATTACTTCTCAGTTTGATAACTCTTCATCCAATAACATTAGTGATGTGATATGTTCGGTGCTTAAAAGAGGTAACTTGTACGCTGAAAGTGATGGAGGAACTTTGAGCACTTGATTTAATTAACTAATATGATGATATAATTCGTAATAATCTCATAGTTTCATAGTTGATAAATACAAGGTAACCAGAAAAGTTTATTATCTTGTATTTTGGACTGAAAACGCAAGTTGAAAGGAGTCAAAGTAACGGGAAAAAATGAAACAACAGGAAACAAGTTAGATATAAACATTTTTACCTTGTATTCGAGTAAAGATTGCTATATTGTTTAAAATAGCGTATTTGTGGAAACTTTTAAAACTGATTGTTGCTTTCCTTTGTTTCTTTGACATTACAGCAACAGTTCTCGCAATTACATAATTTAAGCAATGTTGCAAAATTTACCAATGTTAACGTATCTCCGGAACAGTTTGAATTGTCAAAATCTTGTAAACTATAAACCGTTTTATCTTTACATCGTTTGAAAACCATTCCCATGATTGGATGTGATACTTACCTAAATACGTAGTTTTCAACTGAAAACATTTTAAAGAAAGACAAATTTTCAAAGTCTTGTAACTTCGGCCCTATTTATTCAAGATACCTCATATTATGATCATAATATTCGGCACTAAGGCATTCTGGATGTGCATTGCCCCTCCGTCTCACTTACATTATTACTATCGTAGAGGGCTCCAAAATTTGGTTGTTTTTCGATGTTTGTGATACTGGAGCGTCCTTAGTTTGCAACAATGAACAATAAATGTGGTATTATGTTTTTTCGTTTAATATGTAGGTATGAAATTAATACAATCTGTCATAGTGCCATTTAGAAAATAACTTTATGTTAGACTAGCAACGGAGTACACCAAACAATGACCCTAAGTCGATTGAATTGAATTGAATTTTATTGCGTTCAATACTATTTACATTTGCTGATTGCCATATGGTATAGAACATGTCAATGATGTGATTATAAATATATATTCACATTATACTAAAAACATAACTACTTTTACAATATTTCCTAGATGATAGAAAAACATGATAAAATATTGTGGTTCCTTGTACAGAAGGTGTTTTTTCTTTTTTTTTTTAATACAAAATAGAAAAATATACTTTGCATAAAAATTACGACTTAACAGAACCTAGATCAGTTTGCAACTATTCCTCCACACTGTAAAAGCAGTGATTTAGCAACGGAGTACATACTGACTTTTTGAAGCTTAAATCTTTGGTAAGAGACTAAATTTGATTAGGCAAAGAGGTAAAAAGTTGTACACCTTTGTATGCAATTGTTTTCGAAAACAAAGTGATATTATGAAGAAAAACTTAGAGATGTGACTTTGTTGTCGTATTATATCCATTTTACCTGAGTTCCTTTTGTACAGTTCTTGTTTCTTGCTTACCAAAATGGATGTTTCTTATATATACAATGAAGGAAGTGGAAGAATATTTAGGTTTTTGAATAGCATTCTACAAGAAGTATTCTATGAAATATTGGTGATTATTCTATCACTTTCTTTGGAGTATAAAATCTTTCTTAAATTCAGTGGATGAACCCCAAAAGGCTATTCCATATCTGATTTTGCTGTGGAACAGTGCATGGCAAGCTGTTAGCACTGCTTTTCTGCTTAAAATAGGAACAAGTGACCTTGTTAGGAAAATTATAGAGGGTAATTCATGAGATAATTTTGCAATATGTTGAGACCAGGACAAATTATTATCTATCAGAAGACCAAGAAACTTTACTGTTTCGGCTGGCTTCGTTGTTTTCTCATCTATTCAAAGTACTGGATATGATGTCAATTTAGCATGGTTAAAATGAAAGTGTAAACAGAATGTTTTATAAAAATACCTCCTGGCAGATAAAATATCTCCAAGCACTTCGCGAATAGACATTGCAGAATAATATTAGTCTGTTAAATGAGTTAGATTTGTTACAATTGATTACCCTTATAAAAACCATGTTGCGACTCATTTAAGATATTTCTTACATTAATATATATGTGTTTATGTACAATTAGTTCAAATATCTTCGAAAATGCATTGACAAGAGATATTGGCTTGTAGTTGCTACCATTCTGTCTATTACCTGATTTATATATCGGAACAACATATACTTGCTTCCACATTGAAGGATATGCGCCTGTACGTAATGAAACGTTAAGAATATGTGCCAAACTAGTTGAAAGTTCAGTTGCACAAGCTTTTATTACATAAAAAGGAATATTATTTGGACCTGGAGTAGTGTTCGGTTTAATTAGTTTAATTGCTTCCATTACATCTAATTCAGTAACGGTAGGAATTCCGATTAGAGCACTATTACTAACGATATTCTCTGGCAATACCTCTTGACCTACGTCTAAGTTAAAAGCTTCATAAAATACACTCTTAAATGCTTCAGCAATTTCCACAATGTCTTGGATTAGCACACCATTATAATTTATTTGCTTTGGTACTTGTTTAGAGTCAAACTTCTTAAAAATATTCCAAAAATATGAGCTGTTCTTATAAATACTATTTTCTAAGCTTGAATAATAAGATTTCCTTTTTACAATTTTCCTTAGATCTGAATGTCTCTGATACTATACGTTATCATTTGTTCTTTTAGCTTTAACAAAATATTTAGTTTTTTGTTTATTAATTCTTTCAGTTCTCGCGTGATCCATGGATCCTTATATTTTTGTTTACAACAAATTGGCTTCTTAATTACATGCTCGTTTAATATAGATGGCCAGTGACTTCATTGACACTGTTACTGCAATAATTTATTACGTTAATTCCCCTAATGTCCTTGTAAATACCTAGGAAATTTGCTTGTTTGAAATTATGTGTATCGTACTGAGGAACTGGACCATATTTGCCACTGTCTATAATTTTCCACTCGAACATAAATGGAGGATGGAAGCGGTCGACTTTAGTCAGTGGTGGGATGTCAAAATGCATAAATGCATAATGTCATAAATCTAATACTCTTCCCGGATTATTATGATCATATGATTTGTTTTTCTGGTTAAATTTAAAATATTGCATAGTTCGAATATTTTTTCTGCTTTTTTCTTCTAATAATAATTATCAGTTGTTACGTTACCTGAAATCCAATCTATACCTTCTGCGTTAAAATCTCCTAAAATAATTACATTAAAAGAATTACATTAATATTCGTCAACATAAAAGAACAATCTCCTAAAATAATTACATTAATATTCGTCAACATAAAAGAACATAGCCAGTCACAGTAATTATTAAAATCTTGAAGTAATATGTCAGGAGGGAAATAAGCTAAACATAAAATCAATGGAGTACTGTCAGGAATTAAAATTTTTGTTATAATAATGTCTTAAGGATTCGTCAGGAGGATTAAGGATTTCATAAGAATATTAATTTTTTTATTAAAAGTAAACAACCGCCCACCTTTAGACTTGTTTCTGAGGGTTAGATTTCTATCTTTTCGTATCACACTATAGTTTCTGTAGATTTGAGAAAGATAACAGTTTTCCTTTTCATACCACGTTTCTGTCATGCAATAAAAATCATAGTTCTCACAGTTTATTTCGTCTGTAAATTCTTTTTCTTTTGTGTTCAAACCATTAAAATTTTGATACTATAGTTGTAAAGATCTCGCATCCATTGATTATTATTATTATTTTTTACAATTTATTACAAATGAGGGGATAAAAACAACAGAAATTTCACAGTTATGTTCAAAGAAAAAAGTTACTTCCGAGAAGCTCTATACTTAACCGTCGTAATATTTCAGAGAACTAGTTACATGCTCTATTCTTAATCTTTTTCGTTGATCAAAATTTACCATCAATGGGTACGAATAAAAACCATTAAAAAATAGATGTTTTAAGTTCTTAAAAATATTAGAACACTCCTGCTTAGCTTATATATATATATATATATATATATGCATGGCACGAAATTTCAGGAATGGTTAATGGCGAACTAAAATTTCAAGAAATGTGATCCCCTTGAAGAGTTTGTGACTACGCCGCTGGCGTACATAATTAAAATATATGCAACCAGTATCATTTACATCTTAGGTTATGGTAAAAATTCGATTTATGCAAAGAGTCCTAAAACAATCTATTTACGTAAGTCTAGGATTGTTTGTACAAAAACTAAATGTGAAAGGAAGGTGAAAGAGGAGTTCGTGATTGTTAGTTTGAATATTCCACTTTTTCCGCGCATTAAGACCATGAAATTTAGTTTAGTTTCATATTAAAATATATTTCTTTGTTTCTGTGACCAATACTTAATGCATTCCTCTCTTTGTAGGCAATACCGAAAAAGAAATCCATAAAGAAGCGCTGAGGGGATAGGAAATTGGATGAGAAGTCTTAAGAGGCCAGTGTATTTAATTTTTTATAATGTCGAATAGTTGTCTTTATTTTTAATACATAATTGTCTTACTACTGATGTTATGATATCATTATGTTACCAAGAATTTACAGGTGCTTATTTTTTATGTTTTTATTTGCGAAATTCTATCTTTTTTCAAATGTTTTAAGTATTACTATTCCTATAGAGGGATTGCTAGTAGTAGCAACCTTTTACACTTTTTAGGGTTGTTCACCAAATAATTGAGAAAAGTGTCAACGTTTGTTTTTCCAATATTTCGTTCAAACGGATAGTTCGCGCATTCCGTTGATGAATACCAGATGATGTTGGCAGGGGTGTTCATGGGTGGGATTTAGGAAGCGGGTTGCATCCATGAGATTATTTTTCGTGAAAAAAGCACAATTTTCCATTGTAAATATACAACCAATTGACTTTAATTGTATCATAATAATATTTTTAAGAACGTTAACTGTGACGAAGAACTTAGCAAAATAACATTTTAAAATAATTAATTGTCACAGCAGCACAGAACTCACTATCTTTTGATTAAAAGGACAAAATTGTGCCGGGAGACGTCAGCAGATATACTCCGATTCGCTTTAAAAACAAATGGTTTCCGTGAGTGAGGGCATGGAACCTTATAATATTCATCAGTCATTTCTCGACGTCTATTTTTTTAACGTTAAATGGCACAACCAAGATGTGAAAAATCTTAAAATAAATAAATAAATTAATATAGAATACGGAGATTTTAGAAGAGAATTCGTAAAATCTTCGCCATTAGTTTATACTTGCGTATTTTGTTTAAAACACATGAAGCTACAACCTTATCAAGTGGCAACTTAGGGAGTATTGAATGTGATATCAGTAACGGAAAATAATTTGTCTAAATTGTTATTCTAATTATGTTCTAAATGCTAGAGGAGATAGTTTTTGCTGATAATGTTTGAAAATGTTATTTTATATAAATAAGGGTGTTCAGAGTCAGCTTTTCTGCCAATTTATGTTTTTTATTATATTTATTTATTTGTCGTGGACACAATTTGAACATAACAAAGCACTCTCATTTCCAATCCTACCCGATTCGATCTACCGATTCCCTCCAAAGCAACGAAGTCCATCAGCTCCGGGTCAGATCAGTACTTGGATGGCTGACCATTGGAGACCAGGCAGTTCTGGCATTGCGGCAAACATCCAGCATATTAAAAATTGTTGAAGTTATCCCCCGTTTTCAGCAGCGAGGCTCTATGAGACGTAGAACCACATTATAAGGTGGAATCCGAACTTCCACTCATGCGCTCTATCCTCTTCCGCCTAGAATCGAACACGAAACCATGTGCACCGAAAGCGCGCGCTCTAGCCACTATACCAGCATGGAGGGAAGCCTAGTGAACAATTTGAAGAGTTACTGTAATGAATGAAGCATGGATTCTGATCAAGGAGACCTTGAAGAAGGGTGATGATACTAGCTACATTCTGATAATTAAATTTCTTAAGTAAAAAGGCATTGGTTGTGTAGTTTAGTCGATTTGTAACATTTTTGTTGTTGTTGTTGTTGTTAAGTTTAACGTCCCGTTCAGCAGCGAGGCTATATGAGTCGAGGACATACTGATTAACGTGGAATCCGAACCATATGAATCGAACTCGCCGGGAATCGAACCCGGGCCTCGCACGCCAAAGGCGCATACGCTAACCGCTTTGCCACGGAGGAGCTCTTGTAACATTTTTACTGAACAGAATCAAGTACGAGTTTTCTTTTACCTAATAACGTTCGAACTCTTTCAGTGAATTTCTCAGTTGACAAGAAACGAATTATTATTAAATATTTCAGGCAAACAAGTGAATAGCAAAAGAATGGAATCACTGATTTATAATTTATCAACTACGTTTCGATGGAGATATTTTTGGGTGGGTAGTTAAAGATAATGTTTACTTTTATTTATTAAAATCCGTCTAGTCTCCCCTGCTATTGCGCTTTGTCTAGCGTCCTCTGGCGTCGCTACTACCCCAATCTCTACTGTTAATCTTTGTTTTTTTCCTTTGTCTCTCTCTTTCTCTTTACGACATTTTCTTCCTCGGTAGTTTTTGGAGCTACTTCAGTTCGTTTGGTTCCTTGTGCTTAACAGTAGACCGTAATTTGCTCCTCTTGTTTCTTAATTATATACTTTAATTTGTTTTTAATTATCATATTTTATACACAAACACTTACATATTAGAGTGTATCTATCTATCTATCTATATATATATATATATATATATATATTACTTTTTTTAGCGGTACGCAACGGTACCTTTTTGATAAGAACGAAATATTTTCTTTTCTAAACGGAACTGAACTTAATTAAACAAAGCCAATACGAAAATTCTGTTCGGACTCAACCTCTACTTTCTCCCAAAAAAGCCTTTACTCAGTTCCTATTTTGATGTATCCAATTAATTGTTTTTGTTCATTATTAGGAAGAGGATTAAGTGAAAACATCTCCTAGATTTTTTCGCAAAATTTATGCAGTAATTTAGCAGAGGTTTGTAGAATATTTTAGTACCATGACTAGTACTCTGAATAACATTATGTGAACAATGTACTGTATGTATGTTGTTATTGAAATTCAGTATTTGTGTGCGCCTTCTGAAATAAACAATAGCAGCTTACTTTCGCCCGTTTACGGAAAGAGAAAAAAAACAAGAAAAAAATCACTATGAAATATGTATTATCAATGCTTTTATTGTATTATAAAATTAAGATGCAAAAATCAGACATTTTAAAAGCAGCTTTATCTATATGTACGTAAGAATTTTTAGCTACAAGACCGCAGTGATATGCTACTGGATATCATCATTATCATTATTATTATTATTATTATTATTATTATTATTATTATTATTATTATTATTATTATTATTATTATTATTAATAATAATAATAATAATAATAACGTATATATATATATATATATATATATATATATATATATATATATATATATATATATATATATATATATATATACCGTACTTGCGCCAAGTGAACTTTGTGGTGGATAAACACCGTGTCCGTGGGTTTTCTCGGGGTTCTCCCGTTTCCTCCCACTTCCTTCATTACACCATTTCACTCATTTCTCACCATTCTTATTTATAATTATTTTTTATTTTTGTTTATTTTATTTACTTACTGTATGCAGTTTATTAACATATTGGTATGGTTTTCTTCTATGCATCCTGGAGTCCCTGGATTGATTTTGCTTTTTTCATATTCCTTCCCATATTCATCTTCTATCTATCTATCTATATCTATCTATCTATCTATCTATCTATCTATCTATCTATCTATATATATATATATATATATATATATATATATATATATATATACATATAGATAGATAGATAGATAGATATACCTACCTACCCACATACATACATACCTTACATGATACATACATGACATACATACATAAATACATACATACGTACAGCGTTTCTTCGACATTTTGCAACAGTTACTTATTGGCTACGAAGAATGTGCTATAGAAGAAAAGTTAGGAAAGTCAACATTTCGTCGTTCTGCAAAAATTCAGTTGTGTTCTTCATTATAAACTGAATGTTATATCTTGCGATACTTAAACTACAATGCGCAAGTGAGCTGCTTCCGTAATTTTCACAAACACAATATGGAAATTACAAATACACCACTCTCTAGCTGGTTTCGTTGTTCGGAGTGCAAAAATTATCACCTATCTCACCTAGAAAATGTGCCAGATATTTAAGGCATTAAAGCATTTACACCTGATTAAGGTCTTTCGCGTCATGTTTCTTTCTTTCTTTGCAATAATGACTTATTAAATATAACCTGCGGAGAATTATAATAACGGAAGAAGTTAATTTTCCCGTTCTGGAATTATTGAAACATGTTTATCAATATGTTCCTAATTTTATTCTGAAATAAGTTAATTCCATTCATTTTAAACAATGAGCTACTTTCATCAATGATTACAAAAGATATTGAAATTTCAGAGCAACAATTTCTTAGACATCTTGACTGGAGATAGAGCTACGAAATTTTATCGCTTTGTACTTACTAGAAAGTGGATGAAATATTTAAGCCAATTTAAAATGTATGCTTCATATTTGTTGCTTCAAGTATATAATAGATACTGTGAAAACTTACGATGTCTGCTTTCCAAATATATTTTTCATTATAAACTAAAAATTACTTTAAGGCATTCTACGGCAAGCTATTTCCAACAATGATCACAATCAAATAATGAAATTCAACATACATAATTTCCTAGATACCTTTACGGGGTATAATGCAATAAAATATCACAAATTTCTAATAGGTAATAGGAGAAATTATAAGCTTTTAAAAATCAGTACACCTGGTTGAGGTCGTCAGTTCGTTACATTTCCCTCTTTTAGTTTAAGTGCTATGTATCATGTTAACTACGAAGAGTGAGGAATGGAAGTAAAATTTTTCGAAACTCAATTATTTTTTTGTTATGAAATTATTGAAATGTGTTTTCCAATGAAACTAAATCTCATTTTAGGCTTGTTTCACTACATCTCACTAAAACTTACTTACAACAATGATCACGAAACAAAATACCGAAATTGCCGCCACACCATTCGTTAAATACCTTGACTACGGATAGAACTGAAATGTTTCATATCTTTTTATTAGAAAACGTAAGAATTATTTAGAACAATTTGAAACATGTACATCTGCTTAAGGTCTTCAGTTTTGTCATATTTCTTTCTCTTCTCACAACAATTACTTACTCGCTGTCAACTATGAAGAATGTATAATAATGGAAGAAATGTTCGTAATTTGTTCTGCATTTACTGAAATGTGATTCTCAATATAAACTAAATCTTCCTTTGAGACAGGTGGATCCCATTTCAGAAAATAGAGTTGCTTCTACCACTGGCCAGAAACATCATCGAAATTTCAGAAATACTATTCCCTAGATATCCCGGCGTGGCGTAGTAGTACAAAATATCTCTGAATTCTAATATAAAATTTTCAGATGTAAGCCGAATTTGAATGTGTACACTTTGATAAGGTCTCTCTTGTCATGTTTCTTTATCGTTTCGCAACATTGAAGTATTAGTACCATCAATGTTCACGACAAGAAAAGTTCTCTTAAGCTCAACATTTCACGGTTGTGTAATCATTGGGACGTATTTTTGATTACGAACTAAATTCTACCTTGAGAGACCTCAAACCTATTTCACAACAATAAGCTACTTCCAAGAATTCCTGACAAAAAGTATCTAAATTCCACACACAACTCCATTGATATCTTGATTTATAATAGTATTACAAAATTTCACAAATTTTTGCTAAAAAATAGGCGAAATATTTAAGCCCATTAAACTGTGTGCACCTGTTTTGTCATATTTCTCTCTCTTTCTGCAGTAATGACACATATTAGATATTAAGAGTGTACAATGGAAGGAAAGTAATTGGAAATTCAAGTTTTCGTCTTCCTGCAACTATTGAAGCGTGCTTTTCCTTATAAAATGAAAATATTACTTTAAGATCGTATTCCACAACCATCAACCATTTCCAACACGAGTCACAATCAGAAAAATAATTCCATGCATATTGTTCCCTAGAAACTTTCACTAAGGAAAGTGCTATAAAATAAATTTCATAAATTCATAAATTTCTACTACAAATTAGGTCTAATCAAAATCTGTGCATCTGCTTAAGATCTTCAGATTCGTCATATTATCTTCCCTTCCAGGTTCAGTGCCATATATCTTGTTAGTTACGTGGAATGTATAATGAAAGAAATCCAAACTAAACAAATTTTGTAATTATTGAAATGTATATGTCATTAAAAACTAAATCCAACTTTAGATAGATTCAAGTCTTTCAAAAAAAAAAAAAAAAAAAAAAAAAAAAAAAAAAAAAAAAACTTTCCAACAATTGTGACAATCAAGATGTCGAAATCGGAGTTATACCATTTGCTGGATATCTTCAATCCGTTTCATCATATTTCTTTCTCTTTTTCAACAATTACTTTCTCCATATCGGCCACAAAGAATGTATAACAACGAACAGTGTTTGGAAGTTAACATTTCGTCGTTCTGCAATTATTGAAACGCGATTTTAAGTATGTTCTAAATTTTATCCTGAATAAATTCCACTCCATTTCACAACAATAAGCTTCTTCCAACAATGATTACAAAAAATGTTGAAATTTCTGTTGTACATGCTGCTCCGTAAAGGATAACCGCATTCTTTACTGCTGTTTTCATGCACAAATTTTCTAAGTCCATCTTCAGGTATCTTCGGAGAACAGTTAACCAAAGCCGCTGATTCGAACCTCCAAGCGAATCTTAGCAATCGGGAAAACTTGCGCAGATGTGTTGTTTTCTTATTTAAAATATAATAAGACTTGTTGTAATGGTATTAAATGTGGAAAAAAGGTAACATTGATTGAAATACGTAATAATACAATATCTCGGAACTATGTATTCACATACTCGTTTTTTCATGTTGATTTCCATACGTAAAAGAACATTTCCATATGTAAAAGAAGAATAAAAGCACTGAAATCGAACATTATTCTCACCTGTGTAGTAAAATAATAAACAACGTAGAAGAAAAACAGCGTTTGCAATGGATATGAATGTCATTGTCTCGAAAGGCAAGTTATATTTCGTTAGAAGGCGCTAGCCTAAAGTGGTCATATTACCTTCTTGGTAAACTGTTGGAGTTCAAACCGTAAAGTCGTGAGTTGGATTCCCATTTGGATAAATTCTTTTTCGTATGAAATTCGATTTTCCACAAATCATGAGAAGTTACATAAAATGGTTACATTAAAATACATCAGTTGTGCATATATTCACATAATCATTTCAGTTAATAAGTAATTATTTAGTTTAAAATATAACATCTAAGGTAGGTGTTCACAGAACATCGGTATAATATATATGAATGTTAAATACAAATTAAGACAATCGTATAATAGCAATAAATAAATTATGGAGTATATTTACTTGCAGCTATTTGTCATAAAGAGGTTACTTCTCAATATTCTCATTACAGCATTTCATTTACGTTCTTGAAAAATATTCCTAAATGTAAGGAGAAGGAACAAACAAAAAAGATCCAAAGTTGGATTGTGGTTCCAAACAAACAACTCAATAGAACCAAAACGCTCACAAGAAATTCCTGTTCCCCAAAGGTCACGTCAAGAGACTGGAATTATCCTTATGAAGCATGCCAGAACGGAAAGCCTTTAGATAGAGTTTACATTCAATACTGATATGCTTTTGTAACATAGAAGTGGTGTTGCCTTGGCGTCTCTCTCTCTCTCTCTCTCTCTCTCTCTCTCTTCCTATTATATATATGAAAGTGGATATTCCAACATAATGTCAGGAGCAATTAACCATATTTCTTGCGCTATGGAAAAGAGTACTGTCGGTTATTTATGGAAAGTGGGATACATATACGAAAAGATAGAAAGAAAAATGATCGATATTAGTGTCGAATCCATAGTTTGCGGGTCGCTTAGGTAAATAGTGTCATTTTCAATTCCGCTTTGCTCCAATTAAGCTTCCGTTAGCACCGAGGGTGGTTACTTGCGGGCATGAAAATATCGAAATCGACCGATATTAGTGTCGTATCGTAAGTTCTCACTGTCGATAAGTTAATTGTAATGCTGTTTAAGACCAAATTCAGCCCCGGCAGTGGCGATACCCTGCTAGCTCTTCTAGGAGAAATGGGAGGGGCTGACATCAAAATGATAAAAAAAAAAAAGACGGAATTTAGTTTCGAATCACTTAGATAAAGCGGCACTCCATATGGCATGTAAGTTAATCCTCCATTAGCACCCGGAAGGGGTGTGAAATTTTGACATGTAAAAGTAATTCAAAATGACCAATGTTAGTGTCAAATCCATAGTTTTCGGGGTTCCCAAGTTCATTGGGATCAGTGCTGATTACCTTTAAGTTCAGCTTGCAGCAAGAGTAAGATCTCCTATCACATCTACAAAGGAGAGTCAAAGTAACATATTCAATGATTCAAACGACTGATATTACTGTAGAGTTAATAGTTTCGGGATCACCGAGATAAATAGCGACACTTCTGAACGAACATAGCTGGATTTTGAATTTACAGAGGCAGCAAAGAAGGCATTGCTTGCATGGATCTAAATATTTTAATGTTTGTGTTTAAATGTATATTCCAACGTAACTGCGGAATGTCTGAAGCAATATTTACGAAACGTGGGAGACATATTACTTTCAATCTGAGATGAAAGTATTGTGGTAGTAGTTTACCCCAATGTAAGGAAGTTGGGAGTTGTGACATGCAAAAATAATGTAAAACGACTGATCTTAGTGTGTTATCCATAGTTTTCTCGATTGAGATGAATAGGGATTATCTCAATGGCGTTTACATCCAAATTCATCCCAATCTTCACAGGATGACGTCCTGGGAGAGCTGAAAAATAAAATGTCAAAAATTGCTGAAATATTTGTCGAATACATTTTTTTAGGGTTCGGGAAAGCGTTTCTAATAACTTTGGAAGGTAGTTTGTATCCACTTCAAGATGGGCTTTTTAATCATATAGAATTCTAACCGTGAGAAGAAATGACCATCTCAACTAATATATGCATCAAGCATCGAGGGTCAATAGGACTTGACCTACTGCGACCCACCACTCACCGTAACTCATACTGAGCCACCGACCAATATTGCTTAGTGCTTTGTACACAGCATCATCTGAACACCGGTGAATTTGTCTATGTTTTACTTTAAGACCTCCATCTTTCTTCTTTTTTGATTTGTTTCTAATGAAAAAACAAGTTCAGACACTTCTGAATCTTAATATTTGGAATCGTATTAATATCAATAGGACTTACTACTTCTTTGAGATACAGCGTGTGGGTTTTTAGAAGAGCTAAATACTGGAGAAAGATATTTTTAATTACCTGTAATATGTGAATTATTATATAAAAATCGAAAGTAACAATTCGTGATCATCACGGTCAAATTTCAAGGTGAAATGAAATTATTTTGGTATATAGTCAGGCTCCAATCCCTATTCAGGAGTTTTCATACACGTATCGTTTCATTCTAATGCATATCCTAAGAGGGAAACGGGAATCCGGATTTTTGCGAGAAGTTCATTATCTCACAAGCTGTTCAACTTAGAGAGCTGAAATACAGTATATTAACTCTTTATTGAAAATAAACAGACCATATCCTAGCATTTTTTAAATTCTCTTTTATGAGGTTGGTGTAGCATTTTTTTAAAATTGTAAATTGGTAGTTGGTTGATCTGTAAAAATAATCGAAAACGATCGATATTGAAAAACAAAATCTACAGTGCCTCGCCTTTTGTATCCACTGCTTTCTATTATAGTAATTGCTGAAGCTTGTTTTTAAGGTACGGATCCAATCAATCCATAAAATTGTGAGAAAAATGGACATAAAATTCGTAATGTAAGTTTAATTACACTGGAATTTTAAAATTATACAGGATGCTTAATTACGTGGATTTTTTCTCCTTTAGTTGGTCTACTTCATCTTGATTTGAGACTTCCAAATTTCATCGTATTTTCTGCTGAAAAGTATTTCTAAGCCAACAAAGAAATAATTATATATATGATAAGTTTAAATTTATCGTAATTTGGACCATGGCAAACACTTTACCATTGTATATCATAAAGGTCACATCCATCGATAACGTAACAGAGCGTTGCTTGAGCTCAACTCCGGTGAGTGATAAATTCACGATCTTGTTTTGTTACAAGTCTAACCCCTTTAATCAGTGGAGAGGAGGATGTGGATCATGGGCCAGAGTTGATGACGACGTGGGTCGGATTTGGTCACAATGAGTCAGAGTGATTCATAGTGAGTGGTTAGCCAGAGTAGGTTACGATGGGTTGTTAGTCAATGGGTCACGTCGGGCTGTGTTATGGGTCGCAATGGGTGGTGAGTCAGTGGGTCGTGTATCAAATTTTCATTGACCCACGGCATCTTGGGTTAAAATTGTACTACAGGAGAGGCTCCGTAGATGCACGTCGGCGATTTGGATCAAATTTTCTACTTAGATATTACCCCACCAGAAAGCAAAAAATCTGAAACGGTTCACGGTTCCACCTCATAAAACTCGAGATATAGGTTGGCTAAATTAAGGCCTTAATTATTTATCCCTCTACAATCCAGGTTTTGTTCATCGATCCGCTCCAAAGACGGAAGAACACGCGCTAGTAATCGTAAGGTTAGTGGTCCTCGCCCACACCGGGGTTTATTTTATATAGTGTTTTCTAGACTCACCTGAATATAAAAAGAAATAACGCATATAGGCGATTTAACATATTTTGTTAAAGTAATTTTCTACTTCGTTGGCGTTTCGTTGTCTCTCTGCCGCTGGTGGTATAATATTCAAAAGGAAAGTGGGGCGGATGCGGATCGTCGCTACGTCGACAACTTTTGGCGATAGGTCGATTGTTGCCCTTCGATGGTATACGGAAGCTTACGGCATGGGGCGTTGTATCTAAAAAATAAGAGAATAAAGATGCATGGTATTCTTGAAGTCCGTTGCCACCCAATAAAGTCTGAAACGGTGAAACAGATGTCAAAGCCAGAAAACACGTATTTCATCATTTCAAAGGTATCCCGTATCGAGGCAGAAACATTTACCCATTGTTCTCAGGAGGGTCCCAGGTGAGGTCCACTCAAAATTAGCAAATGGCAAGAGGAATCAAGTAGTATATCATTTAAGAGTATTCCTAAAAGAAAGAAGATGGTAAGAGTCTCGAGTCTCTGTACTAACCTTGTGCAAAATAGGAAGCGTTCAATATGTCAATAAATCCTTCATTGAATACTTCATGGCCACTTCTAGAAATGTAAAACTGTGAAACCGATGTCAGAAAACGTAAACGCTTGCCATATCATTGCAAAAGTATAAAGCACTAAGGTAAAATAAAAAGTACCTCTTTGTAGGCACATTATATCAATAATGTAAAATTCTACGTTCCACGTTTGTGTCATTTAGGCTAAAGTAGAGGATGATTAAGAATTATGAAATTAAAGGTAGAATATTGAAAAGAAAGGATTTCTGGGGCATCAACCATGCTAGGGCTAGCCCTTATGTAGCCAAGTGATTGTAAAAGATAAAGGCAAAACAAACAAAATCAAACAGTGCGTATTGTCAAATTTTATGCGGAACTGTTTCTTGTACTGGTAAATAAACACATCTTGCCCCAGCATTCCTTCCATTTCTATATTCTACCATTAAGATGGGGCATGATGTGTTTGTCAGTAGAAGATACAGGTTGGCATCAACTTTGTCAATATCAACAGTTTGCTTTTGTTTGTTTTGCTTTTATCTTTTCCAATCACCTGGGTATGTTAGGGCTAGCCACAGCATGATTGTTGGCCCAGCATTCCTTCCATTTCTATATTCTACCATTAATTTTATAATTCATTATAACTCTGTCCTTCAGCCCAAAGGACACAACCGTGGAACGTAAAATTTAATATTGATGATATAATAAGCCTACAAGCGGGGTACTTTTTATGCCTTAGTGCATTGTACTTTTGCAATAAGACAAGTGTTTACTTCTGATATCGGTTTTACAATTTCACATTGCTAGAGGCGACCACGGAGTATCCTATAAAGGATTTTTTTTTTTTAACATTCTTGAACGCTTCTATTTTGCGAAAGTTTAGCATAGAGACTCGAGACTCATACCATCTTATTTCTTTCAGCAATACTTTTAAATGATATACTACTTGATTCCCCTTGCCATTTGGAAATTTTGACTTGAACCCCACCTGGGACCTTCCTGGGGACTCTGAGGCAAATGTTGCTCCCTTGATACGGGGTACATCTGAAATGGTAAAATATGTATTTTCCCGTTTAGTCATCTATTTCACCGTTTCAGACCTTTAGGGGTGCCAACGGACTTCATGGATATCGTGCTTCTTTATTCTCTCATTTTTCAAATACAACCCTCCATGCCGTAAGCGTCGGTGAACCACCGATGGGCAACTATAGATCTCTCGCCAAAAATTGTCGGTACTGCAGCGACAATTCAAGGTGGTCCACTTCCGTTTTGAAAATTATATCACCAGAGGCAGAGATGCAACGAAACGCCAAGAACCACAAAATTAGTCCCCCAAAATATGTTAAATTGTTTATATGCGTGATTTGTTTATATTCTTAGCTTAGAAAAGTTAGCAGGTGAGCTTAGAAAACACTAAAAAAAGTACTCCGGGGTGGCGCGAACCATCAACCTTACTATTACTAGGCGCATATCCTGACTTCGCCACGCAAACGATCAGCAAAACCTCGCCTGTGGGCAGATAAATAACTAAGGTCTTAATTTAGCCAATCAAAGAATCCCCTATATGAGTTCGATGAGATGGTACGGTGAACCGTGTCAGATTTATTACTTTGTGGTGGAGTAATATCTATGTGCAAAATTTGAGCAAAATCGCTGACTTGCAACTTCGGAGCCTCTCCTCTTTAGTACAATTTTCACCAGAAATGCCATGGGTCAATGGAAACTTGACCCACGACGCTCTGACCCACTACCCATTGTGACCCTCAATATACTGACCCACGACCCACCATGGGACCCACAATCCACCTTGACCCACTCTGACTCAGCACCTACTATGAACTTTGACACATTATGATCAATTACGACCTACGAAAACCCATCGTCATCAATCTGACCCATGATCCACGCTCTCCTCTCCACTGACTAAAGAGGTTACACTTGTAATAAAACAAGAAGTGAATTTATCACTCATCGGTGTTTGAATTTCTATTGTCAATTTCTCAAGCACAGTTCTGTTACCTTATTGGTGCATCTGACCTTCACGATAAACAACGGTGAAATGTTTGTCTTGGTCCAAATTACGATAAATTTAAAGTAATCATATGCACTCGAACTAAAGTTGGACCACAATATGTAATTATTTCCTTGTTGGCTTACATATACATTTCAGTAGAAAATAGAATAAAATTAAATCTCAATCAAAATAAAATAGACCTGGTGCGAGCGGTCCCGTGTTCGATTCCCGGTGGGGCACTCGGTCGAAAAAGTGTAAAATGCTCTTTCAGGCCAGCCACCCTCAATGAGGTTTTCCTCGACTTTCCTCATTCACACCAGGCAAATGCCGAGGTGGTACCTAACTTATAGGTCTCATGTCGCTTCCTTTCTCAATCCTTTCTTCCTTCCCTTTCCCTGGATAGTGTGCTCGTCGAGGAACGTCATCCCTCAAACGTGACGGGCTAAATGGCCTTAGATGTCGAGAGCCCAGAAATCTAAATCCTAAATCCCTAAATCCGTAAAATAGACCAATTAAAGGAAAAAAAAAACTAAAATTTTCCATAGAATTAACCATTCCGTACAAATTTAAAATTCCTGTGTTATTAAGCTTACAGTACAAACTTTATGTCCATTTTCTCACAACCTTGTGGTTTGACTGTCGTATGCTCTGAACGCTTCATATATTAAACACAAGATTCAGCAATTATTATAATACAAAGCAGTGAATATAAAAAGCGAAGAAGCATTGTAGTTTTTGTTTCTCAATTTGTTTCTCAGTATCGATCGTTTTCGATTATTTTTACATATCAACCCATTACCAATTTTAAGTATATAGAAAATGCAACTGCTCTCCCCCCATAAAAGAAAATTTAAAAAATGCTAGGAAATGTTATTCTTAGTTGAACGACTTGTCAGATAATGAACTTCTTGCAAAAATTCGGACCCCAGTCCTCTTAAGGATATGTTATACATGTAATGAAAGCGATACATGAATAACTTCTCAGTTAGGATTGGTTCCTAACTATATACAAAAAGTCATTTCATTTCACTTTGAAATTTGACCATGGTGATCACGCAGACATAGTTACTTTCAATTTTTATATAATAATTCATATATTACAAGTGATTCAAAAAAAAAAAAAATCCGCTAGTCACGGCCTCTAAAAACTGACAGGCTGCGTCTCAAAAGCCAGGTAGCAGGTTCTATTGCTATTATTACAATTGCAATTACAAAGTGCCTGAACTTTTTTTTTCATTAGAAACAAATAAAAAATAAAAAAGTTGAGGTCTTGAAAATAAAACGTAGACAAATTCACCAGTGTTCTGAAGATGTTGTCTGCAATTCACTGACAAGTAAACCTTACGTTTGGGTGAATCGAGTTGCTGACGGAGACACATATGAGAAAGTAGTACTAAATGTGGTCAGTATTTCAGTGAAGTTATAGGTGCGAAGCTCCAGGGGTTTAGAAGATATAGCTACCAGAACATTACATGGAAGTACAGAATAGTCTTCATACAGTTGGAGGTAAAAGCTCTATAAGACCTCTTGTAACGACAAAAGATGAATAACAAATATATGGGTACATATTAGGACTAGGGAGAAGTCATATAGTAAGGGTATATCTGACGGCGGCCATCTTGAAATCCGCCATTTTGAATTAAGGTTAAGTTTTTAAAATAGGAATAAGGTCATGTGATATATGATTTAAGACTCGAATTTAATCAGAAGTACAATGGTGACGTTAATTTTGATTTACGCGCAATTGGTAAAAAGTTACAGGGAAATTAAATATTGTTGCAGCATATGTATTAGTCCTTTACCCCACCTTGTAAATTTTGTGTTAATGATAATAATTAAATAAAAAGCAGGTGGATAAATATTAGGTCTATGGTAAGAGTTGCCTTGATGGCGGCCATGTTCAAATCCGCCATTTTGAATCAGACAAAAGTTTTAAACAAAACGCATAACAGTGACACCTTATTAATAGCAAATTTGCCATAAATCCAACGGTATAACCATTTTTGCTTTATCATTATCCAGCACAAAATTAAATGGGAATAGAGTAATGCAATAGATGACTTCGGGCTAGAAGTTAATCAAAAATAGAATGGTGGCGTTACAATGTTAGTTGTTTGATGCTGTACTTGCACGCCATTTCGTTGTTTTTCTTGTATCCTGTTCACATCTATTTCTCGTTCGCTATTTAAAACTTTGTCTGATTCAAAATGGCGGATTTGAACATGGCCGCCATCAAGGCAACTCTTACCATAGACCTAATATTTATCCACCTGCTTTTTATTTAATTATTATCATTAACACAAAATTTACAAGGTGGGGTAAAGGACTAATACATATGCTGCAACAATATTTAATTTCCCTGTAACTTTTTACCAATTGCCCGTAAATCAAAATTAACGTCACCATTGTACTTCTGATTAAATTCGAGTCTTAAGTCATGTATCACATGACCCTATTCCTATTTTAAAAACTTAACCTTAATTCAAAATGGCGGATTTCAAGATGGCCGCCGTCAGATATACCCTTACTATATGACTTCTCCCTAGTCCTAATATGTACCCATATATTTGTTATTCATCTTTTGTCGTTACAAGAGGTCTTATAGAGCTTTTACCTCCAACTGTATGAAGACTATTCTGTACTTTCATGTGATGTTCTGGTAGCTGTATCTCCTAAACCCCTGGAGCTTCGCACCTATAACTTCACTGAAATACTGACCACATTTAGTACTACTTTCTCATATGTGTCTCCGTCAGCAACTCGATTCACCCAAACGTAAGGTTTACTTGTGAGTAAAATGGGTGGTGGGTCGTAAAGTGTCAGTGGGTCAGTGTGAATCACGGTGTTTCATGGTTCGCACTGGGTCAAGTCCTGTTAAATCACGATCCACTGACCCACTCACAAATCTTGACCCATTTGAAAAATTGCTCCACCAACCTATTGACCCACTCCATCTCTGATTTTAACGTGTCTTGTTTCATTTAAAAGATGAAACACACATCTACACATTTTTTTCTCGATTCCGACGATTGGTTTGATACCTATACTATTTGATACTGTCATTTCTTTTCACGGTGAGGAATTGATATGATTAAAGGCCCATCTGAAGTTGGTACAAACTAATTTTCAAAGTTTTTAGAAACGTTTTCTCGACCCCGAAGACTATGAATTCGACAAATATTTTAGTAATTTTTGACTTTTGATTTTTCAGCTCTCCCAGGACGTCATTCTGTGAAGATGGGAATGAATTTCGATGTAAACGCCATTGAGTTAATCACTATTCATCCCAGCGACCGAGAAAACTAAGAATAAGACACTAAGATTAGTCGTTTTACATCATTTTTACATGTCACACCTCTCAACTTTCATAACTTGTGGTATTTTACTACCACAGTAGTTCCTTTTAACACTCAAAGTACTATGTCTACCATATTTGGTAAAAATTACACCAGACTTTACGCAGTTACGCTGGAATCTTCATTTATACACAACATTAAAATATTTAAAGCTGTGCAAGCAACGCCTTCCATGCTTCTCCTGTAAATTCAAAATCATGCTTATATGTTCGTTCAGAAATGTTAGTATTTATCTTTGTTATCCCGAAACTATGGACTCTATACTAATATTAGTCGTTTTGAGTCATTCTATATGTTACTCCTTTCGACTCTCCTTTCTAGATGTGCTAACGGATCTTACCCCTGCTGGAAGGTGAACCTAAAGTTAAAGGTCATGCAGGAGAGCTACTCCCAATGAACTAGGGGACGCGGAAAGTTATGGATTCGACACTAACATTGGTCATTTTCAATTATTTTTACATACCACTATTTCACACACCTCTTCAGAGTACTAATGAAGGCTTCTTTATCTAAGCGACCGCCAAAATTATGGATTCGATACAAAGATCGTTTTTCTATCATTTTGATGTCAACCCCTCCCAGTCTCCTAGGAGTTCTAAGAGGGTATCACCACTGTTTAGGTTGAATTTGGTCTTAAATGGTATTACAATTGCTACCAATTATTTTGGCGACGCTGAAAACTTAGGATTCGGCACTAATATTAGTCGATTTCGATATTTTTACGTTCCTACGTATCCACCCTGCGTCCTAATGGGTTCAATTGGAGTTAAGCGGAATTGAAAGTGACATTACTTTCCTAACCGACTCCGAAACTATGGATTCGACAATAATATTGATCATTTTCTACCATTTTGTATATCTATCTCACTTCCCATTGCTAACCCGACAGTACTCTTTTCCATACTGTAACAAATATGGTTAAACATATCAGAATTATGTTGGAACACGCACACAGACATACGTATATCGACTTTCATATATATATATATAAGAGAGAGGAAGATGGAAAGAACGAACAAGGCATCACGACTTCGATGTAACAAAAGCATATTTTAAGTATTGCACTGAAACTCTATGTCAGGCCTTTCGTTCTGCCATGCTTCATAATGACAATTGCAGTCTCTTCACGTGACCTTTGGGGATCAGGAATTTCTTGTGAGCGTTTTGATGCAATTGAATTGTTTTTCTGGAAAGACGATTCGTCTTTGGATATTTTCTGTTTGCACCCTCTCTTTACGCCTAGGAATATTTTGCAAGAACGTAAATAAAATGCTGTAATGAGAATTTTGAGGAGTAACCTCTATATGACAAAGAGCTGCAAATAAATACAATAAATAACTTATTTATTGCTATTACACGATTGCTTTAATTTGTATTTAACATTCACATTATATTATACCGATGTTCTGTGAATACCTACCTCAGATGTTAAATTTTAAGTTAATAATTACTTATCTTGTCAAATGATTATATGAATATATATACAACTGATGTATTTTAATGTAATTATTTTATATATTTTTTCATGACTTGCGTAAAATACAATTTCATACAAAAAAAAAAAAAAAGAATTGACCCAAGTGGGAATTGAACTCACGACCTTATACGGTATGCACTCCATGGTTGAACACTATGCTAAGATGACCACTTTAGGTTTGCTCTTTCTAACGAAATATAAGTTGCTTTTTACGACAATGACATTCATATCCATCCCAAACGCTGTTTTTCTTCTACTTTGTCTATTATTTTATTACATAGGCTAGAATTATGTTCGATGTACTTCCCTTCATTCTTCTTTTATATATGAAAATTATCTTTTACATAAGGTAATGTTCCTTTACGTATGAAAATCAACACGACAAACCGAGTATGTGAATACATAATTCCGAAATATTGTATTATTAAATATTTCAACCGAAGTTACTTTTTCTACAATTTATACTATTCCAACATATCTTATACTAAAGAAGAAAAACACATCAGCATAAATTTTCCCGATTGCTAAGGTTAGCTTGGAGGTTCGAACCAGGAGCTCTGGTTTACTGTTCCCCGAAGGTACCAGAAGATGGACGTAGAAGTTATTTTCCTCAAAACAACAATAAAGAATGCGGTGATCCCTATGCAACAGCATGTATATATGAAATTTCAATATATATATATATATATATATATATATATATATATATATATATATTATCATTGTTGGTAGTAGCTCATTGTTCTTAATCGGAGTGGAATTTATTCAGAATAAAATTTAGAGCAAACTAAGAAACACTTTTCATTAATTTCAGAACGACGAAATTTTAAAGTTCAAACACTTCTGGTATTGTTACACTTTTTCCGTAGTTGACATGGAGAAAGTAATTGCTTAAAAAAAAGGAAGAAATATGATGACACGGAAGACATTAACCTGAGGTAAATGTTTTAATAGATTTAATTTTTTTTTTTTCAGATTTTGTAGTAGAAAGAGATTAAATTATTCAGCACTATCTGCATTGAAGATATTCACCAAATGGCATGAGTCCAATTTCGATATCTTGTGTGCTACCATTGTTGGAAATAGCTTTTTCTTTTTCTTTTTATCTGAACGATTTGAACCTATCTGAAATGAGGTTTAGTTTTTTAATGAAATATAAATTTCAATAATTACAATACTTCTTGGGTTTCGAAAGCTTTCAATATACATTCCAAGTAACTAACTTGATATATGTCATTGAACCTACACGGGAAGAAAAATGACGAACCTGAATATCTTTAAAAAATGTACAGATTTTGATTAGACTCAATTTCTAGTAGAAACTTATGAAATTTTATAGCTCTCTCCTAGTGAAGATATCTAGGAAATAATATGCATGTAATTGCACTGTTTTGATTGTGACTATTGTTGGAAAGTTTCGTCTTTGTGAAATGCGATCCCAAGTAAGATTTTCATTTTACAATGAAATCATGCTTTGTTGCAGAACGATGAAGCATTGAGTTCCCAAAGACTTTCTTTTCATTGTAAAGTCGTAACATCTAATATAAAATATGTTACTAATTCGGAAAGAGATAGAAATACGACGAAAGGTACACAGCGTTTAATAGGCTTAAACATTTCGTCTATTTTGTAGCAAAAATTCGTGAAATTTTGTAGTACTATTGCAAATAAAGATATCAAAGGAGTTTTATATGTGGAATTTAGATACTTTTTGTTACGATTCTTGGAAGTAGCTCACTGTTGTGAAACAGGATGGAGGTATCTCAAGGCAGAATTTAGTTCGTGATGAATAATTCATCCCAATGAATACTCAACCCCGAAATATTGAACTTTTCTTGTGGTGAACATTGTTTGTAGCTAATATTTGAATGTTACGAAAGGAGAAAGAAACATAACGAGAAAGAAGACCTTAACAAAGTGTACACATTCAAAATCAGCTTAAATATTTGATAAATTTTCTAGTTGAATGTAGAGATATTTTGTAACACTATACCAAGCCGGAATAATATGTCGGAAATTTCGTGATATTTCTGGCGAGTGTTGGAAGCTCCTCAATTTTCCGAAATAAGGTCGACCTGTCGCAAAGAAAAATTTACTTTATAATGAGAAACACGTTTCAATAATTACAGAACAATATACAAACATTTCTTCCATTATTATACATTCTTAATAGTTAATAGCCAGTAAGTAATTGTCACAAAAAGAAAAAGAAATATGACAAAACAGAAAACCTTAAGCAGATGTACGTGTTTCAAATGTGCATAATAGGGGGCGCGGTGGCTCAGTGGTAGAGCGTTCACCTCGTGTGCTTGAAGTCTATGGTTTGATCCCAGCTCGCGCCGTGTGCACTTTGTGGTGGATAAACACCGTGCTCGTGGGTTTTCTCGGTGTTCTCCCGTTTCCTCCCACTTTCTTCATTCCACCATTTCACTCATCTCTCATCATCACTGTCTCCTTTAGCCTAACCGGCATAACCGTAGGACGTACAACTCTAAGATTTCATTTTTCATTTTCAAATGTGCCTAAATAATATCCACATTTACTAATAGAAAAGATACAAAAAATTTGAGTTCTATCCGTAATGAAGATATTTATCGAATGGTGTGAGGGCAATTTCCTTATTTTGTTTCGTGATCATTGTTGGAAGTAAGTCATTTTTGTGAAATGCGGTGAAACTAGCTTAAAGTGAGATTTAGGTTTTCATAGAAAACACATTTCAGAACGAAGAAATAGTTGAGGTTCGAAAAACATTACTTCAGTTTCTCACTCTTCGTAGTTAACATGATACATACCACTAAAACTAAGAGGGAAATGCAAGGAATTGACGATCTGGTTTTTAAAAGCTTATAATTTATCCTATTATATATTAGAAATTTGTGGTATTTTTTGCATTATTCTCAATAAAGGTAATTTTAAAAAATGACACATCGTGTTGAGTTTCATTAGTTTGATCATGATCCGTGTTGGAAGTAGCACGTTGTAGAGTGATTTGAAGGTAATATTTTGTTCATAATGAAAAAGATATTTTGAAAATATCTGAAACCTGATGTCGTAAGTTTCCAAAGTCTCCATTGCATACTTGAAATCAAATATATGAAATATTTCATTATTCCGGAAAAAGAAATTATTGCGAACAAAAGACCTTAACCAGGTGCACACATTATAAAATGGCTTAAATATTCCACCCGTTTTAAAGTAAGTAGAAAGCAACGAAAATTTGTTGCATATCTTCGGTGAGGATGTCGAAGAAATAGCACTCTGAAAGTTCAATCTTTTTTGCATTGTTGGAAGTAACTTATTGTTTTGAAATGGAGTAGAATTAATTCAGGATAAAGTTTAGAACAAACTGAGAAACACGTTTCAGTAATAGCGGAAAGACGAAATGTTAAATTTCCAAGCACTTATTATGTTGTTATACATACTTGGAGCTGATATGGAAAAAGTCATTGTTGAAAAACGGAAAGAAATATGAAACCGAAGACCTTAATTTGATGTATATATTCTAATAGATTTAAATATTTTCCAGATTTTCTGGTAGATAGATATAAAATTTTGCAGCGCTATCCGCACTGAAGATATCCAGCGAGTGGTATAAGTGCAATTCTGATATCCTGTTTGCTAACATTGTTGGGAGTAGCTTTCTTTTTCTTGCAATAACTTGAATCTATGTAATGTGATATTTAGTTTTTAATTAAATAAACATTTCAATAATTGCAATACTTGTTGAGTTTCGAATGCTTTCGTTATACATTCCACGCAACTAACGTGATATATGCCACTGAACCTACAGGAGAAGAAAATATGACAATGCTGAAGAAGTTAAGCAGATATAATGATTTTGATTAGGCTTAATTTGTAGCAGAAATTTATGAAAATTTTTAGTACTCTCTCTAGTGACGATATCTAGGAAATGACATTCATTGAATTGTTTTATTTTGATTGTGACTATTGTTGGAAATGATTCATTTTTGTGAAATGCGATCCCAAAATAAGATTTTCGTTTTACAATGAAAAAGTGCTTCAGTAGTTGCAGAACGACAAAATAGTGACTTTCCAAAGACTTTCATTCCATTGTACACCCTTAACATCTAATACACAATATTTATTTATTGCCGAAAGTAAAAGAAATATGACGAAACATAAACCTTTACCAGATGCACACCGTTTAATGGGATTCAATATTTCGCCAGCTTCAGGAGATGATGTAGCTAGGAGTCTAGCCTCTTCTTCTGGGTTATCGAATGACTGAAGTAGAGAAGAAAAGTGATGATTTATAGGGGGATTGTCCCAAGAGGATTGTAATCCTCTCTTATCAAGATCAGGGGGATCTCATCCCACGATAAATGACCACTTAGAGATGCTGTCGTTGATATCCGAATCCGTTACAAGGCTAAGATCTTGTTGGAGAATGGTCTCGATCAATGGCTTAGCGCCATAGAATGAATTAAACTAATACAAATATGATATATTTCATAAACAACAAATATGAGATGAAGAAAAAGAAAAAATATGACGAATCAAACTTTGCATATATTTTAAATTGGAGTATTTCACTCAGTTTCTAGTAAGTAAAAAGCGGTGAAATTTTGTAGCACTATCTCCGCTAAAGATATCTAGGAAAAAGTACATGCTCTTCCATAAAAGATGACCACATTCTTTATTGCTGTTTTGAAGCAAATATTTTCCAAGTCCCCGTTTGGGTATCTTCGGAGAACACTAAACCAAATCTGCAGGTTCGAGCCTTCAAGCGAACCTTAGCAATTGAGAAACTTGTGCACTTGTTTTTTTTTTTTTTTTTTTTTTTTTTTTTTTTTTTTTTTTTTTTTTGTATTCTTTTAAATATAATGACACATGTTGGAATGGTATTAAGTGTAGAAAAAAGTAGCATTGATTGAAATATTTAATGATACAATATTTCGAAACTTTGTATTTACATATTCGTTTTGAGACAATGATTTCCATACGTAAAAGAACATATCCTTACGTAAAACAACATTTCCATTTGTAAAAGAAGAATAAAAGCAATGACATTGAACACAATTCTCGCCTACGTAGTAAACTAAAAGATAAAGTGGAAAAAGCAGCGCTTGCAATGGATATGAATGTCATTGTCTTGGAAAGCAAGTTACATGTCGTTATAAGGAGGTAGCCTAGAGTGGTAATGTACTACCATGAGCAAAATAAATGACGCGTCTCTTTATTTTGAAGTTTTTTGAAAATATCTCCGTTTTCTTTCTATGTTCGAAATCTCGGAAGGTTTCCCCAGCAGGACAGGTTAATAACAAACCCGTTTTTAATATTTGTGTTAGATATTAGCTTAAAATAAAGAAATTAGAAGCAAAAAACATTAAATCGACAGAAATCTCGAGAATTACCAACTCTGCTAAAGTGGGAAATTTTCAAGAACGCGAGGGAATTCTGCAGTTCAACACGAAGCAGCGACATCTATGTCAGTGAGAGAAGCGTGGATTAGATCTACAAACGAAAATTTTAACGAAATATTTCTAGTATGTCTTATTATATGCATTATCAGCGAACTCCAAATATATGAATCTATGCTAAGTATTAACGTATAGATAGTGCAAATAGTGGAAATTACCTATGGAAAAAGACGAATTGTTAGCCCAATCGTAATGAAAAATCGTCTTTACTGTAGAACAGATTCAGCTTACGTAAGAAAGCAAATAGCTCAGTTAGATAAAGCAACGAGTTTGTATACCGAAGGTAGACGGTTCGAATCCCGTGAAGGACTGTTGTCATTTTTATCATTAAGGTTATTTTATTTATTTTTTATTTGGGAAAGAATCAAATTGTAACATATGTGTAAAACTCATGACGATACCAAAAAAAAAAAAAAAAAAAAAAGAGAGAAAATATCGTCGCATTTGCATTAGTGTCTCTAATTTTTGTTTGCAAACAGATTCGTAATTATTTCCCCTGTGCTCACTGATGCATAACGAATGTTTTCCAGTAAATGTTAATTCTAATTTGGAGAATTTTATAGTTTCACAATTCCTCACTACATAGTCTTCTATCTACGTGTTTGGATATTTTGATAACAGATTTCCCTATTAAATGTTTAATTTTCTCTATAAATATTTGTCTTAAATTGAAATTGTTTTGAATTTACTACATAAGCAAAGTTGCCCGAAGGAGGAGAGCTCAAGTAACAGATATTCTACGTAAAAGCAACCTATTGTAGAATGATGATGCTTCTTACCTTCAGCACATAATCTTAACGTTAGAGAGTCAGAGAGAAAAAAATCCTGTTTTTCCTCCCCTATGACCACTCATCTTAAAGCTCTACCTATAATGATTCGTGTCACATAATTTCGGCTCTCCAAAGACATTCATATTTATTATTATTATTATTATTATTATTATTATTATTATTATTATTATTATTATTATTATTATTATTATTATTATTATTATTATTATTATTATTCCTGTGACTTTTTGGCGCCCTTCCTCTAGTAGTAGCCTATATTTTACATTTTATCATAGTGTTTTTAATAGTTTAAACCAGGAGCGTCATTTCAGATTTTGCTTTGGGGGGCAAGACCTCTTGATATAAGTAAAATTTCGCGTTTTTCACTGATTTACTACTATTCTAATGATAAACTCTATATACATCTCAAACTCAGGGGGGGGGGCAAATGCCCCTCCCTGCCCTCTCTAAATGACGCCCCTGTTTTAAACCCATTTTCAAAAAGAAATCCTCTACCTATAATGATTCGTGTCACATAATTTCGGCTCTCCAAAGACATTCATATTTATTATTATTATTATTATTATTATTATTATTATTATTATTATTATTATTATTATTCCTGTGACTTTTTGGCACCCTTCCCCTAGTAGTAGCCTATATTTTACATTTTATCATAGTGTTTTTAATAGTTTAAACCAGGAGCGTCATTTCAGATTTTGCTTTGGGGGGCAAGACCTCTTGATATAAGTAAAATTTCGCGTTTTTCACTGATTTACTACTATTCTAATGATAAACTCTATATACATCTCAAACTCAGGGGGGGCAAATGCCCCTCCCTGCCCTCCCTAAATGACGCCCCTGTTTTAAACCCATTTTCAAAAAGAAATCCTTACCTAGGAAAACTTCACAAAGAATATGGCCCGCTATAAACAATACCAACTCCACCCCCCCCCCTGGTCTAGTGGCTAGCACGCCTGCCTTCTGTGGTACCGGGTCCAATTCCCGGTGGATTACTGTTGAACGATAAAAGTGGTTCGGATTCCACTATAATTAGTATCCACATCTCCCTTGCCCATTAAGGCATAACCGTGGAACGCTAAACTCAAGCAAACAAACAAACAATACTTAATTCCCGGCACTCTTTATTCTACATGCCATCTCTCAATTTTTCGATACAGCCCCCTTAGTACTATGAAACTCTCTTCTTCCATAGTGAAATGGAAAAAGATCATATAATTGCCACTACTTTACAAGAATATAAACCAAAAACGTCAGTAGAAAGCACATTATAAAATTTACTTTTTGAGGCTCGTTTTGGTGCCCCTCTTTCTCTGGCGCCCCGGGCAGTCGCCCGGCCCTTAGTCCGCCCTTGAAAGTACGGACGCATAACTAAGAACTGCGGAGGAGAGGTTAACCTTCATGTTATGCCACTGGTTTGACGTGTTTGAAATGTTCAGTAAGTGATCGGTTAGTGAAATAATTTCGACAGTTACTGATGTTTAAAGTTTAGCTAAGACAAAGTTACCTAATCAAATACATTTGATATCGGGATGTCACAATTTGATTTTTCCTCACATAAAAAAGATAAAAACAATAGTAATAAAAACCCTTACTCGTACTGGGCTCCTAACTAACTAACAACCTAATTCTTACAGACTAGTTGCTCTGACCAACTGAGTTTCGATTTCTTACGCGAAAGAAGTCTGTTATATTAAGAGGCATGCTTTTCATTATCAAAACTGTTCGAAGTAATACGAACATGGCTTAAGAACAGAGACGGAACTGAATTACCACTGGATTGACCTTGAGGGCAAATCACCAAAGCGTAAAGACGTAAGTTCAGCATGCATTTCTCTGGAGTTGTGTTCAGTATTCCTATCTGCCAGTGATGCTTGTTCGTAGGAGTAATATGTTACAAACCTGACCTTTCGATACAGCACAATAGCAAAAGAATAAAAGGGAAGGAATTCTTGCCCTTGTGAACGTTGGATACCACCATGTGCAATAAAACTGTCGCGTCTCCTTGAAGTGATATTTTATGGAAAATAACTCGTTTTCCTTTATATAGTCTATCCGAAGTTTTTGAGGGTTTCAAAATGAGGAAATGTTACTGACAAACAAGGACGCATTCAGGGGTGGGTCCAGGGGGTCCGGACCCCCTCTGAAACCCCAACTTTTCTGTAAATTTAGCCTAATTTTGGGGATTATCTTTTAAAATTTTATTATAATTTATCCTAATATTGAAGTCGGACCCCTCCCGAAATAAATTACTGCATACGTGTCTCTGACAATTTTCAATATATTCGTTAAATAATAAAGTAAAATAACTAAATTAGGAGCAAAAAGCTTTAATAATAATAATAATAATAATAATAATAATAATAATAATAATAATAATTGAAGCGAGCTTAACGAGTTTCAACCGTACGACTCAACCAACGTTTGGGTGCCTGTTCGTTCGTCTGCTCCTCTCATAAAAGACATTTCATTTTAATGAAACTAGTAAGTGCCTTCTTTTAGCTCTGCGGAGTAACTATTGCTTGGAATATGAATCTGCAAAACATAAGAGGTAAAATTAACCAAATGGTGCAAGTTTCCACTTATATATATAAAACAATTTTGCAATATCAACTACGTGAATCTTGTCCCATAAAGAAGCCGAAACCCCTACACCGAAGAGCCCTCCGAGATTTGATCATTGTCCACACGGACTGAAATTGTCATTTGAAGCCAAGACTTTAATATGAAGCCAATAATTTCTTTAAAATAGACGGAAAATTCGGAAGTTATAAGCATTTTCATATTTTTGCCTTTTCCCATAAGGGAGCCGTAGCCCCCTATACTGAAGAGCCCCCCCCCGGAGATTTGATCATTGTCCACTCGGACTGAATTTGTCATTTGGAACCAACACTTTAATACGAAGCAAAATATTTCTTTAAAATAGACGAAAAATTCGAAAGTTATAAACATGTTAACAATTTTGCCTTTTCTCATAAGGGGGCCGTATGAGCCTACACTGAAGAGCCCCACGAGATTTGATCATTGACCACTTGGACTGAAACTCTCATTTGAAACCAAAACTTTAATATGAAGCCAAAAATTAAACTTTTACATCAATTTAAACTGACTGGGTTCCGGTTCCCCCCACTATTGTTTAGTTTAGTTAAGTGGTAATTTGTGACAGCTTCACATCATCAAAAGAATGTTTCACTTCCCCTCCCCTCCCCCAGGAGTTCGTGCTGGATCCACCACTGGAATCAATAGACACTCTTCCTATTCTTTTTGTCACCCTTGAGTGTGTAGGGGCTCCCTCGTACAAATAAAGAAGCGGTAATATTACAATCAAGGGGCGCTATATATTAGGTATTCTTTTAGTTACCTACCCCTAACCGCACAGGGCCATCTTTCGTAGAATAAAAAATATTACGTAATATTCCAATCATGAAAGGGGAGAGGATGCTGTAAATATATTTCTTATTCATTTTGTCTGTCCTGCTTATCAAAAATTACTTTCTGTTGGAAGGGTACTGAAATGAGAGGGGCAAAATAAAAAGTCGTACCCCCTCCTACATGGTTGCTCAAATAAGTACTAAAGAAAGCATTTTAAACTAAGATATTTAAGATTTAAACTAGGAAACTAAGATATCCTTACATTATGTAAGGATGGCATATTCAGGATTATTATTATTATTATTATTATTATTATTATTATTATTATTATTATTATTATTATTATTATTATTATTTGAATGTTTTTGGAGCACCGAAATTTTGTGAGACGAACAACGATATGTAGAGGTTTAAGATGGGTGGTCATAGAGGAGGAAAAACAGGATTTTTCTCTGTCTGACTCTCTAACGTAAAGATTATGTGCTGAAGGTAAGAAGCATCATCATTCTACAATAGGTTGCTTTTACGTAGAGTATCAATTACTTGAGTTCTCCTCCTTGGGTCTACTTACCTTATGTAGTAAATTCAAAACAATTTCAATTCAATACAAATACATTGTAAAACTTTTCCGTAATTAAACATCTAGGGAAAATTAAACATTTAATAGGGACATCTGTTATCAAAATATCCAAACACGTAGATAGAAGACTATCTAGTCAGAAATATTGTGAAACTTTATAAAATTCTCCAAATTAGAATTAACATTTACTGGGAAATATTCGTTATGCGCCAGCGAGCATATGGTGAGCAGTGAGCACAGGGGAAATAATTACGAAACTGTTTGCAAACAAAATTAGGGACGCTAGTGCAAGTGCGACAACGGCATTTTTTCTTTTTTTGGTATCGTCATGAGTTTTACACATACGTTACAATTTGATTCTTTCCCACATAAAAAAATAAATAAAATAACCGTAGTGTAGTGATAAAAATGACAACGGCATTTCCAGGGGGATCGAACCCGCTACCTTCAGCATACAGACTCGTTGCTTTAACTAACTGAGCTATTTTTACGTGAACTGACCCTGTTCCGGTAAAGACGATATTTCATTACGATCGTCCTACCAATTCGTCCTTTTCCATAGATAATTTCCACTATTTGCTCTATCTTTATGTTAATACTTAGCATATATTCATATATTTGGAGTTTCCAGATAATGCATATAATAAGACATACTAGAAATATTCGTTAAAAGTTTAGTTTGTAGATTTAATCCACATTTCTCTCAATGACATAGATGTCGCTGCTTCGTGTTGAAATGCAGAATTCCCTCGTGTTCTTGAAAATTTCCCACTTTAGCAGAGTTGGTAATTCTCGAGATTTCTGTCGATTTAATGTTTTTTGCTTCTAATTTCTTTATTTTAAGCTAATATCTAACACAAATATTAAAAACGGGTTTGTTATTAACCTGTCCTGCTGGGGAAACCTTCCGAAATTTCGAACATATAAAGAAAACGGAGATATTTTCAAAAAACTTCAAAATAAAGAGACGCGTCATTTATTTTGCTCATGGTAGTACCTCCGTGGAAAACCGTTGGAGTTCAAACAGTAAAGTCGTGTGTTCGATTCCCATTTCGGTCAATTCTTTTTTTCTCGTATGAATTATTTTCCGCAATACATGAAAAATTGTATAAAATAATTAGATTAAAATATATCAGTTGTATATATATATATTCATATAATCATTTCAGGACATAAGTAAGTTTTAAGTTTAAAATATAACATCTGAGGCGGGTATTAACAGAATGTCGGTATAATATATATGGATGTTAAATACAAATTAAGACAATTGTGTAATATCGATAAGTAAGTTTTGGAATATATTTATTTGCAGCTATTTGCCATATAGAGATTACTTCTCAGTATTCTCTTTACAGCATGTTATTTACATTCTTGCGAAACATTCCTAGGAGTAAAGAGGGTATAAACACAGAATATCCAGAGTCGGATCGTGATTCCAGACAAACAAATCAATAGCACCAAAACTGCCATAACAAATTCCTGATCCCCAAAGGTCACGTGAAGAGACTGCATTTGTCCTTATGAAGCATGCCAGAAGGTGAAGTCTACCTAGAGTTCCAGTTCATTGCTCTGATATGCTTTTGTAACATAGAAGTGATGTTGACTTGGTCGTTCTCTCTCTTACTATTTTATATATACAGTATATATATATACAGGGTAAAAGTGGGTCTGAAAAAGTAGGGGGACTGTAAGTAGCGGCATAACGCCACACCATCCCCCTACCTATCTTTGCCCATTGTATTTTTTAGGAACTAGGGGGACGTGGAACATATTTTTTGGAGGTGGGGAAATACGACCCCCGCGTTTCACGCGCACTTTCACCCCTATATATATATATATATATATATATATATATATACGAGGGTGATTTAACTCGAGCTGGCAACACTACTAGAGTGTCGTGTATTCCGTTGATGTGTACGAGTCAGTTCAACGCTGCTATGGTCCCATATTATGATGTGTGGCGAGTAGAGATTGTTAAAGTGATTGTGTGAAATACCGCCCTAACGGAATGTTCTCGCGTGCAGAACAGCGTGTGTTTATCAAATTCCAGGTATCACGAGGGCGAAATGCTAGGACGATTCACAGAGGATTAGTAAAGGCTTGTGATGAAGCTGCTCTACCGTATCGGACAGTGGTGAGATGGGTTGCAGCATTCAGGCGGAACGACAATCAACAGACGAAATTCATCTTAGAAGACTACGGACACTGCTTGACGGTGATCGGTGCTGGACTTGTAGTGAATTGGCGCAGGAGCTGAACATTTCTTCCGGATTAGTGTTCCGCATGCTAACACAAGATCTTGGTATGCGGCAAATTGCAGACAGATAGGTACCCCATGCTCAGACAGAGGTTCAAATGTGGCGCAAGTGAGAATGTGCTCGCCTACACCTTCAAGGTTACAATAAGGAAGGTGGTGACTTCTTGCACTGCATTATTTCAAGTGACGAAACGTGGGGAAGATCCTACAAGCCTGACTTGAAACGTCAGTCGAGTGAATGGCGCCACCCAGAATCTCCACGACCGAAAAAGCTTAAGCAAGAGCCAGCAAACGTGAAGGTGATGATGATAATGTCATACGACTACGAGGGCATTATCCTGTCACATCAAGTTCCACTGGGTGTTACCGTCAATGCTGCATACTATGCTTCATACAGTGACTATTTGCGACCAGCATTGCGGCACAAACGTCTACACCTCTTGGGAGTCTGGACCAGTTCTACATGACAATATCAGATGCCATATAGCATATCCAGTACTGACTGTTATGACGATGGGGTGGGAGGTACTAGAGCACCCGCCATACTTCCCGGATATGAACCCCTGCAATTTTGATCTTTTCTCAAAAATGCAAGAACCTCTCAGGAGCAAATGTTTCAGAGACATTCCCAGCATTGTTTGTGCCTTAGGGCGCACTGTCAACACCCTCTCACATCGTGGGGCTTTGACAGGTATTCAACGGTTACCAGACATTTGGCGAAGGGTTCAAGAGGCTGGCGGAGACTACATCGGAGGCTAAGCTTCTAGAGGTGAGTGATTCACTACATTCCATTTCAGAACTATGTTGCCACTTCGTGGTAGATGACTCGTATATATATATATATATATTGTGTGTGTGTGTGAAAGTAGATGGATGGATGTGCTTGTGTGTTCCAATATAATTCTAATATGTTTAGAGCAATTATAACCATATTTCTTGCTCCCTGGAAAAGAATACTGTCCGGCTAGTTATAGGAAGTGGGATACATATACAACATGCTAAAACACGATTGATATTAGTGTCGAATCTATAGTTTAGAGGTCGCCCAAGTAAATAGTGTCACTTTCAATTCCGCTTATCTCCAACTAAGCTCCCATTAGCAGCCATCCTGCTTACGTAGAGACATGAAAATAGCGAAATTGATCGATATTAGTGTGAAATCGTAAGTTCTCAGCTTCGCCAAGTTAATTGGTAGCAACTGTAATGTCATTTTAGACCAAATTCAGCGTCAGCGGTAACAATGTCTTCTTTGTCTTCCTGGGAGGAATGGGAAGGGCTGGCATTAAACTGATAAAAAAGACTGCTGTTAGTGCCGAATCCACAATTTTGAGGGTCGCTTACATAGAATGGCACTCCAGATACCATGTAAGTCAGGCCATCATTAGCACCCTGAAGGGGTGTGTGAAATTGTGATATGTAAGAATACTTGAAAACGACAAATGTTAGTGTCGAATCCATAGCTTTTTTTGTCCTCAAGTTCATTGGGAGCAGTGCTGATGACTTCTAAGTTTAAGTGCAGCTTCCAGCAGGGATAAGATCCCCTAGCACATCTACAAAGGACAGTCCAAGGGAGTAACATATGTAATGATCCAAAATCACTAATATTCGTGTGGAGTCCATAGTTTCGGGATAACCAAGATAAATAGCGATACTTCTGAAAGAGCATTTCAGCTGGATTTCGAATTTACAGGGACCAGCATCGAAGGCGTTGCTCGCACAGTTCTAAACATTTTAATGATCGTGTATAAATGTATATTCCAGCGTAAATGCGGAAGGTTTGAAGCAATATTTACCAAACGTGGGAGACATAATACTTTCAATCTAAGGAGAAATATTGTGGTAGTAACATACCGCAAGTTATAAAAGTTTGGAGATGTGACATATAAAAATAATGTAAAACGACTGATCTCAGTGTGTTATCCGTACTTTTCTCGGTCATTGAGGTGAACAGTGATGCTCCAAATGGCAATTAGATCCAAATTCGTCCCCATCTTCTCAGGATGTCGTCCTGCAAGAGCTGGAAAATAAAATGTCAAAAATTACTGAAATATTTGTCGAATTCATGTTTTCGGGCTCTAATAACTTTGGACTGTAGTTTGTACCAACTTCAAAATGGGCTTTCTAACCATATTAGTTTCTCACCGTGAGAGGAAATGACCATCTTAACTAGTATCAAGCCAATCTTCGCAATCGAAAGGAAATTTGTAGATGCATGTTTCGTCTTTTAGATGAAATAAGACATGCTAAAATCAGAGTTTGAATGGGTCATTGGGTCAAATAATTCAAGATTTGTGAGTTGGTCAGTGGATCGTGCGTCAACAGGACTTGGCCCACTGCAACCAAGCACTCATCCTGACTCACACTAAACTACTGATCCCTTACGACGCATCGACTCATTCTGCTTAGTGCATTGTAGATAGCATCTTCTCAACACTGGTGAATTTGTAACGTATATATATATATATGTTTCAACATATACCGTATTTGTCACATTAAAATAATATACATCCAACTCTAACAATATGGTTCTTCGTTCTATCTTTTTCTAGTTACCTTAACAAGATAAACAAGTTGTCATAGCAACGAAAACAAGAAATATATCGATATAATACAAAATATTTTAAATTATTTCTTTATATATTTTCTTCTTCTTCTTCTTAACCGCTTGTGCTCTTTTAGATGACACTTTTGCCCGTAAATAGAAACAATACTTAGAAGTACATACAAAATATTCATTATCGTTGTATGTATGGCTCCCGAACTATAGGACTTCTTGAATTGATTACAATTGAAGAAAGAATCCTGGACCGTTAAACACTTCATATACCTTACTTTTTGAATATCTTTTATATATATATATATCTATATATCTATATATATATATATATATATATCTATATATCTATATATATATATATATATATATATATATATATATATATATATATATATATATATATATATATATATGTGTGTGTGTGTGTGTGTTACAATTTATTTTCGTCTTATCTCAATATCATTCTTATATTTGTCCAATAATCAGTTTTATTTTCATTTTATAAAATTATCGATGAGAAAGACATTCAAAATATGATAAGTGGGTTGATTAATTAGGTCCTAAGTAAATTCTTTAATTCAATACCATTTATACTTGTTAACAATAAAGTTGGTGTAAGTTAAAATACAACATAACATGTTTTATTTATTCGGGCATAATTAGCATAAATTTGATAGATAATATTTTGTATTGATGCATAGATGTGATTGCATAGAATGTAAACGAAGTAAAAATTACAATGAAATCATAACAATATTCAAAGTGAAACAAAACAAAAACCAATTGATATCACAAACAATAAATCGCACAATAAAGAAATGATTACACTAAGGATTAATCTGAAACTTCAATATTATCTATATTGATCTTAGATAAAGCTTCTGTAGGAACTAACTTTTCAACTAATTGCATCCATTTACTTTTGGTATGCTTTGATGGACGCCATAACTTTAATTCGTCAATATTTCGTAAACCCAAAAGTTTACCAGTCTTTACATCCTTTAATTCGAAAACCTTATGCTTAACTTGTCTAATACATAAATAAAATCCAGCATATAAATCGCAGAACTTATAAATTCTCTTCAATGACGCATCATTTTGTGGATGTAACCTCACAAAAACCAGATCATTGATTTGAATTTTGGATCTACCTGTCTGTTGGTGTTCTATCTTTTGGATTCTCAAAAGAAATTTTCGTGTTCTACGAAGACGAACCATACTGACAAGGTGTGAATAATCCAGTTCATCATTCTCATTAAGTTTAACATTAAAATCGGGTAAACACATATCTTCTACATCATCATCAAATGTCCAATGAAAATTATTTAGGGTTATTACTATAATCTAAAGTCTTAGGAATAGTTTCATGTATAGAATAGTTAATCAGAGAATTTCCACATACATTTAAATCATTATATTGTGGATTGCTATCATTTAAATGATTTGAAGCACTGTCATTTAAATTTAAATCACGGTTTTTATTTTCTTGCGGATAAGTTGCTGACGTGACTTTAACCCATTCCACGTCAGCTGGATCTAGTTTAAATTGGTATTGTCAAAAGATTCGATTAGGGTGCATTGAATGGCACAATCTTGAGTACAGTCCTGTATGTTATTTACTTCACCAGTTCTTTGGTTCCTATTCTGAAAATTTCTGCCACCTATGTAACTACGAAATCTGGAAGTACGGGAAGAGTGAGATAGATTATTTACATTATTTCTAAAACCTGTATGGTTATTATTTCTGTTTCTTCTAAAATTAGGTTCGGTCGTATTGCCATTACGAGAAAATCTAACATTACCTCTCGTATTATGATTACAATCTTCTCTAACATTGATATTTCAAACGGGAATATGGTTAGCTTGATTTCTGTTATTATTACTTTGTAATCTAGACTGACTCTCATAATTTTGAACTATCATTATTAAGTGATTAAAATTAATACATTGCGAAGAGATCAATACTTGCTGTAGCCTAAACGGTAATAATATTCTTATTGATGCAATAATGCGTGACTCCTGCTGATATGGATTGATCTGTTTCAAGTCATTATATGCTGAAATTACAAAATCTGTAAGACTTTTGTCCACTTTAGGATCAAAACGTCAGTTTCTAATTTGAGCATCCCGGTCTGCTAACATAATATCGTTTTTAAATTTGCTAACAGGCATTTTTAAAATCTGAATAATTACGCAGACTACATCTGATCGCCTTATACCATACCGAACAAGGTGGTAACAAAATATGTGGCAATATTTTGAGGAAACTAGCCTTATCTATACCAATTAGTTCACATTCTTCTTCAAACTTTTCTAAAAAGGTATTCGCTGGGATGTCCGCTGAATTTAGTTAAGGATTTTATTTCATTAAATTTCACGCGATTATTAGTACTAAAATACCTTAGATGTCTAGGTTTTACGTGTGTATGGTTCCTTCGACGTGATCTTCTTTCTTCGTCCTCGATATTAAAGATGGTGTCCTCCCTTTCAGAATATTCTTCTGATGAATTGTTGTCTTCTTCACAGGGTCTTGATTCAGTTCTCCTACGTTGAGGGCAGGATCAGGATTACACTTTGCTGTATTGATTTTCTCTTTGATGGTATATACCTCTTCTTGCAGTCTCGAATTTGGTTTGTATGTTCAATGACTTGCATTTCTACTACATCAACGGTACTTTTCACCACTGCAGAACTATGGATAATTTGCTCTATCCTATTGTCGGTTATTTCCAATTTGGTATTTATCTGCTGCGTTACTTGCTCCAATTTGGAATCCATCTACTGTCCTATTTGTAGTTTTACTTATTCCAGTCTGAAATCCAAATTTTGTGTTACTTGTTCCAATCTGGAATCCAAATTTTCTGTTACCAGTTCTAATCTGGAGTCCAATTTTTAATCCATCTGTCCCAAATTTTGTGTCATGGAATTCATTTGCTATGTCATGGAATTGATCTGCTGTCCTAGCTGTCGTAAAAGGTCCATCACTTTCGTTGAAATCTCAGTTGCTGGAATATTGACATCTTCAACTCCTGTACTGGTATTCATTTTAGTTCTTCTATATGTTTTTCTTTTATTACGTAGTAAAATGTAATACGTGATGTTGAGATAGTTTACTAAAACTTCTGTCTAATCTCAAGGTCTCCACGGTTCCGGCACCATATAAATATGTAACGTTAATTTTTCCGTTACATTCACTGGTTCCAAATATATTGAATATTTATAAAGTACACGAAATTACAATGAATCACACAACACAGTTATGCACTTTTGGATATATATATATATTTCAACATACACCGTATTTGTCACATTAAAATAATATATACGGTATCCAATTCTAACAATATGGTTCTTCGTTCTATCTTTTTCTAGTTACCTTAGCAAGATAAACAAGTTGTCATAGCAACGAAAACAAGAAATATATCGATATAATACACAATATTTTAAATTATTTCTTTATATATTTTCTTCTTCTTCTTCTTCTTAACCGCTTGTGCTCTTTTAAATAGCATTTTTGCCCATACATAGAAACAATACTTAGAAGTACGTACAAAATATACATTATCGTTGTAAATTTGTCGACGTTTACTTTGAAGACCTCCATTTTTCATATTTTCGCATTTCTTTTAATAAAAAAAAAAGAACTTCACGCACTTTTTCGGATTTTGATATTTGCAACTGTAATAATAGCAGTAAGACTTACTACTTGTCTTTCGAGATGCAATCTTTAATTTTTACAGGAGCTAACTACTGGAAAAAATATTTTTGAATCACCTGTAATATATAAATTATTATATAAAAATTGAAAGTAACTATGTTTGCGTGATCATCACCGTCAAATTACAAAGTCAAGAAATAACTTTTGTTCTATAGTTAGGCCTCAGTCCCAACTGGGAAGTTATCATACGCATATTCCTTTCAATATAATACATATCCTTGGGGAGGAGGGAATCCTAATTTTTGCGTGAAGTTCAGTATCTCACAAGCAGTTCAACTTAGAGAGCTGAAATTTAGTATATTGTCTTTTTATTTAAGATGAATAGAGCTTGTCCTAACATTTTTTAAAAATTCTCTTTTATAGGGATTTTCTTTTTCTATGTATTAGAAATTTGTACTTTCTTGGGTTCTAAATATAATCGGAAACGTCGATATTAGTTGAAAAACAAATTGAGAAACAAAACTACAGTGCTTCGCATTTTATATTCGCTGCGTTCTATTATAATAATTAATGAAGCTTATGTTTAATATATGGAGTGTTCAGAGCATAGGGCAATAAAGTCATAAAGTTGTGAGAAAAATTGACGTAAAATTTGAATTGTAAGTTTAATGACATTGGAATTTTAAATTTGTAGGGGATACTTAATTATATGGAATATTTTGTTTTCCGTTAGTTGGTCTACTTTACCTTGATTTGGGACTTTCAAATTTCATCTTATTTTCTACTGAAAAGTATATATAAGCCAACAGAGAAATAATTATATATGATAATTTTAAATTTATCGTAATTTTTACTATGACAAACACTTTACCATTGTATAACGTAAAGGTCAGATCCACCGACATTGTAACATGGCGATGCTTGAGCGATTGACAGTAGAAATTCAAACTCCGAGAGTGATAATTTTACAGTCTTGTTTTTTTTACAAGTGTAACCTTTTTACCCAGAGGAGAGGAGAACTTGGATCATGGGTTAGAGTTAAGACGATGGGTTTCGGCATGTCGGATTTGGTCACAATGGGTCAGAGTGGTTCATAGTGGGACACGGATAGTTGTGGGTCATGGTGGATCAAAGAGTCGTGATTCACAGTGGGTTGTCGGTCACGATTCGTAGTTGTTCATTGGGACCTGTATCAAATTTTCAGTGGCCCACGACATCTCTGGTTAAAACTGTACTAAAGGGAGAGGTTCCGAAAGTGGACACCGGCGATTTTGCTCAAATTTTGCAGATAGGTAGTACCCAACCAGAAAATAAAAAATTTGAAACGGTTGACGGTAATACCTCGTAGAACTCGAGATATAGGAGACTGTCTGACTGGCTAAATTATGAAGTCAATTATTTATTCCTCTACAAGAGAAGTTTTGTTCATCCTTTCCGTGGCGAAGTCTGAAGAACACGCACCTAGTAATCATAAGGTTGCTGATTCACGCCTACACCGGGATAGTTTTTTAGAAATGTTTTCTAAACACCTGAATATAAACAAATCACGCACATAGGCGATTTAATATATTTTGGGGGAGTAATTTTGTGGTTCGTTGGCGTTCCGTTGTCTCCCTGCCGCTGGTGGTATAATTTTCAGAACGCAATTGGGCCACCGCGGATCGTCGCTTCGGTGCCGACAATTTTTGGGCAGAGATCGATAGTTGCATATCGGTGGTTCGTGAACGCTTACGGCATCTAAAAAAGTAAGGCTTGTATCTAAAAAAAAATAAGAGTATAAAGAAGCATGGTATTCATGAAATCCGTTGGCACCCGTAAAAGTGAAACGGCGAAACAGGTGTCAAAACCGGAAAACACGTATTTCATCATTTCAAAGGTACCCGGTATCAAGGTAAGAAAATTTTCCCCACAGTCCCCTGGAAGTTCCCAGGCGGGGTCCAATTCAAAATTTCCAAATTCCAAGGAAAATCAGAGTATATCAATTAAAATAGTGCTAAAATGAAGGAGATGGTAAGGTTTCTAGCTTCTATGCTAAACTTGTGCAAAATAGCGAGCGTTCAAGATGGTAATTTAAACTTCATTGGATACTTCGTGGCCACCTCTAGAAAGGTGAAACTGAAACCCATATCAGAAGACGTAAACACTTTTCTTGTAATTGCAAAATTGTAATGCACCACGCTAAAACAAAAAGTAAACTATAGGCTTATTACATCACTAATATTAAGCTGTACGTTTTACGGTTGTGTCGTTTACGGTAAAATACAGAGTGATTGTGAATTATGAAATTAATTGTAGAATATAGAAATGGAAGGAATGCTGGGGTATTAATCATGCGGCAATACCCTACCTCACGTAGTCAAGCCCTTGAAAAGGATAAAAGCAAAACCAACAGAAACAAACTGCTGGATTATTTACCAGTAGAAGAAACAGTTCGACATAAACTTCTACAATATCCACAGTTTTTCTTAATGCTTTTATCAATTTAAACCACTTCGCTACGTAAGGGCTAGCCCCAGCATGTTTGATAATATAGCATTCCTTTCATTTCTATATTCTACCATTAATTTCACGATTCATGGTCACACTGTCCTTTAGACTAATGGAGACAATTGTGGAACGTACAATTTAATATTAGTGATGTAATAATCCTACAACCGAGTCCTTTTTGTTTTACTTTGGTGCATTATACTTTTGCAATGATTAGACAAGTGTTTACGTCTTCTGATATCGGTTTCAGAGTTTTACATTTCTAGAGATGGCCACACAGTTATCAATGAAGTATTTATTACTATCTTGAACGCTCACTATTTTGCGCAAGTTTAGCACAGAGACTCGAGACCCATTCTAACCCGTTGTGTCCAACTCCGATTCACCAAAACCCACCGTCGTCTTCTCTGATCCATGATTCACACTCTACTCTCCACCGACTAATGAGGTTACACCTATAGTAAAACAAGAGTGAAATTGTCACTCATTGGAGTTTGAATTCCTACGGTCACTCGCTTAAGCACCGCCATGTTACAATATCAGTGGATCTGACCATTAGGATATACAATGGTAAAGTGTTTGTCATGGTCCAAATTATGATAAATTTAGAGTTATATAATTATTTCTTTGTTGGCTTACATATACTTTTCAGTAGAAAAAAGGATGAAATTTAAAAGTCTCTAATTAAGGTAAAGTAGACCAACTAAAGGAAAAAAATTAAGTTTTACATATAATTGAGAATCATATGCAAATTTAAAATTTCAATGTAATTAAGCTTACAATACAAATTTTATGTCCATTTGTCTCACAACTTTATGGCTTGGTTGCCATATGTTCTGAATACTCCATATATTAGACACAAGCTTCAGTAATTATTATAGTAGAAAGCAGTGAACATAAAATGCGAAGCACTGTAGTTTTTGTTTCTAAACTAATATTGGTCCTTTTCGATTATTTTTACAAATCAATCCAACACCAATTTCCAATATATAAAAATCCCCCCTCCCCTCCATGAAAGAGAATTTAAAAAATGCTAGGATATTCTGTTTATTTTTAATAAAGAGTTAATATACTTAATTTCAGCTCTCGTAAGTTGAAGGGCTTTTGAGATCGTGAATTTTTCGCAAAAGTTTGGACCCGCACTCGCCCCTAAGGATATGTATTATAATGAAAGCGATATGCGTATGATAACCTCCCAGTTGGGATTGGGGTCTAACTATACACCAAAAATCATTTCATCTGACTTTGCAATTTGACCTTGATGATCATGCAGACATAGTTACTTTAAATGTTTTATATAATAATTCATACATTACCAGTATAGGTGAAAATATTTTTTCAGTACTTAGCTCCTCTAAAGACTCTTTGTGGTGGACAAACACCGTGCTCGTGGGTTTTCTCGGGGTTCTCCCGTTTCCTCCCACTTTCTTCATTCCACCATTTCACTCATCTCTCATCATCACCGTCTCCTTTAGCCTAACCGGCATAACCGTGGTACGTAAAACTCAAAAATTTCATTTCATTTTTTGTTCCTCTAAAGACTCACAGGTTGCGTCTCAAAAGCCAAATAGTAAGTTCTATTGCTATTATTACAATTGCAAATATCAAAATCCAAAAAGTGCCTGAACTTCTTTTTTCATCAGAAACAAATAAAGAAAAGAAGAAAATGGATGTCTTGAAAGTAAAACGTAAACAAATTCACCAGTGTTCAGAAGATGCTGTCTACATTGTACTGAGCAGAATGGGTCGGTGTGTCTAGAGTAGATCAGGGTGTGAAGTCTGAATGTGTCTCAGTGGGTGAAGTCCTGATCACTTGTGATCCACTGGACCAGTCACAAATCTTGACCCATTTGAAACATTGATCTATTGCATATCTGATTCTAATATATCTTATTTCATTTAGAAGTTGAAATACATATATTCACAATTTTTTTCTCGATTGTGAAAGTTGGCTTAATACATATACTGGTTGAGATGGTCATTTTTTTTTCTCACGGTGACAAACTGATATGATTAAAAACCCATCTTGAAGTGGGTACAAACTACCTTCCAAAGTTATTGGAAACATTTTCCCGACCCCGAAAACTATGAATTCGACAAATATTTCAATAATTTTTGACATTTTATTTTTCATGTCTTCCAGGACGACATCCTGAGAAGAAATGGATGAATTTGGATGTAAAAACCATTGGGATAACCTCTTCTCATCTCAACGACTGAGAAAGCTATGGATCACACTGAGATCAGTTACTTTACATGTCATACATCCCAACTTGAATAACTTGGGGTATCTTACTACCACAATATTTTCTTCTTAGATTGAAGGTAATATGTCTCCCATGTTTGGAAAATATTGCTCCAGACATTCCGCAGTTACGCTGGAATATACATTTATACACAAACATTAAAATGTTTAGAGTTATGCGAGCAACGCCTCCGGTGCTGTCCCTGTAATTTAAAAATCCATTTGGCATGTTCTTTAAGAAGTGTTGCTATTTGTCTTGGTGATTAAAAGGCGCACATTGAAGTTGGTACAAATTACGTTCCAAAATTATTAGAAACGTTTTCCCGACCCCAAAGACTATGAAGTTGAAAAATATTTCAGTAATTTTTAACATGTTATTTTTCAGATCTTCAGGACGTCATTCTGTGAATATGGAATGAATTTGGATTTAAACGCCATTGGGATAATCCCCATTCATCTCAGCGACCTAGAAAACTATAGATAACACGCTAAGATCAGTCGTTTACAATTACTTTTACACCTCATACCTCCCAACTCCATAACTTGGAATATCTTACTACCACAATATTTGTTGTTAGATTGAAAGTAATATTCCTCCCACGTTTGTCAAATGTTGCTCCAGACTTTCCAAAGTTACGCTGGAATATACAGTTATACACAAACATTAAAATATTTGGAGCTGTGCAAGCAACGCCTTTAATGCTGCCCCTGTAAATTAAAAATCCTGCTGGCATGTTCGTTCAGAAGTGTTGCTGTTTACCTTGGTGATCCCGGAACTATGGACTCTACACTAATATTAGTCGTTTTGAATCATTGTATATGTTACTTCCTTTCGACTCTCCTTTGTAAATGTGCTAGGGCGTCTTACCTCTGCCTTAAACTGAACTTAAACTTAGAGGTTATGCATGAGATTTGATCCCAATAAACTTAGGGACCCTGAAAGCTTGGATTCGACACCAACGTGGTTCGTTTTCAGTTACTTTACATGTCACAATTTCACACACCCCTTCGAGGTGATAATGGAGACTTCCTTATCTAAGCAACCACGAAAATTATGGATTCAATACTAATATCGGTGTTTTTTTTAAATCATTTTGATGTCAGTCCCTCCCATTCCTACTAGAAGGTCTAAGAGAATACTTCCACCCTTTTGGATGAATTTGGTCTTAAATCTCATTACAACTGCTACTAATTAACTTAGCGCAGCCGAGAACTTACGATTCTACATTAATATACTTTCAACTTCCATATTTTTACGTCCCTACGTAACCACCCTGGGTGCTAATGTGAGCTGACTGGAGTAAACGGAATTGAAATAGACATTATTTACCTCAGCGATCCCGAAACTATGGATTCGACAATAATATCGATTTTTTTATAGCATTTTGTATATGTATCCCGCTTACCATATCTAACCCGACAGTACTGTTTTCCAGACTGTAAGAGATATTGTTAGACATATCAGAATTATGTTGGAACACATACACACACATGTATCCACTTTCATATATATTTATTTGTAAGAGAACAAGGGAGAAAGAGAGAGAGAGAGAGAGAGAGCGACCAAACCATCACCACTTCGATGTCACAAAAGCTTATAGGAAGTATAGCACTGAAACTCTATGTAAAGCCTTTTGTTCTGCCATGCTTCATAAAGAATATTGCAGTCTGTTCACGTGACCTTTGGGGATCAGGAATTTCTTGTAAGCGTTTTGGTGCTATTGATTTGTTTGTCTGGACCCACGAACAGACTTTGGATATTCTTTGTTTGTACCCTTTCTTTATGTCTAGGAATATTTCTCAAGAACGTAAATGACATGCTGTAATGAGAACATTAAGAAGTAAGCTCTATATGACAAATAGCTGCACAAATAAAAAGAAATATGTAACAAATAAATACACTACATAACTTATTTATTGCTATTACACGATTGCCTTAATTTGTGTTTAATATTCACATATATTATACCGACGTTGTGTGAATACCTATCTCAGGTGTTATATTTTAAACCTAATAATTATTTGTGTTCTGAAATGATTACATGAATATATATACACACAATTGATGTATTTTAATGTAATTATTTTATATAACTCTTCATGCATTGCGGAAAACATAATTTCATACAAGAAAAATGAATTGACTCAAGTGGGAATCTTCTTTGTGGGAACTCATGACTTTACTGTTTGCATTCAAATGGTTGAACACTGAGCTAACATGACCACTCTAGACTTGCTCCTAACGAAATATAAATTGCTTTTTACAACAATGACATTCATGTCCATTGCAAACGATGTTTTTCTTCTTCTTTGTGTTTTATTTTACTACAAAAGGCGAGAATTATGTTCGATGCTATCACTTTCTTTCTTTTTCATATGAAAATGATCTTTTACCTAAGGAAATAATCCTTTACGTATGGAAATCAACATGACAGAAATAGTATATGAATAGATAGTTTCGAAATATTGTATCATTAACTATTTCAACCAAAGTTACTTTTTTCTACTCTTAATACCATTCCAACATATCTTACTATACTTAAAGAAAAAAAAATCTGCACAAATTTTCCGGATTGCTAATGTTCGCTTAGAGGATCGAACTAGCAGCTTTCGTTTACTGTTCTCCGAAGAAACCCGAAGTTGAACTTAGAAAATATTTTCATCAAAATAGCAATGAAGAATACGGGCATGATCTATGGAACAGCACGCACATCTGAAATTGTAATACAGTGGACTCTTTTTAATTCGAAGTCCAAGGGGACACGAAAAAACTTCGAATTATCCAAAATTCGAATTATCCAACAACATTCATTTTCACATATATAACAACAAATAAACCAAAGTACTGTGCATCAAAAACATATTCATATGGTGTAGACTATACATTTAAAGCAGCTTATTATTTGCGTGATCGAATACCGCAAACTAACAAACGACATTGACTCCACATAATTCAAACTACGTGTACAATGGAAAATATATTAACGTACAACACTACAACGTACATTGAATAGCCCAAACAATTAAACACCAGTAACAATTTGAATATTCTGTTCTCACTTTTAAGAAGTCGTAAACCTCATTTGCTTAAATTTGATTGTTTTTGTACGGTCAATAAATCTTGAATTTCATGTATTGCGTGGAATGCGATATTAATATTTGGTTGACTTTATCAATAATTCATCTTAAATTTTCAACCAATTCTGAAACAAGATGAGATTGGCACACGTTCTCTATCTTTACTTCTTCCCCAACTCACCTTCATCTTTATCATTACATAGATTTTCTATTTATTTTTTGTATTACTCTTTCCTATAGCTGCATCTGGATAACTGAAAACACGTTAAAACTGTATTTCTCTCTTTACATCTGTCCAATATTAAAAAATTTCAACTCTATTTACTTCGAATTATATTACATTTTCAACTCTTCGAATTATATTACATCTTCAATTATATTACATCTTCAACTCTATTTACATCTTCGAACTCTATTTACTCCATAGAGTAGCTTCGCTAAAGAAGAAATCACACAACTGTGTACTCAGTTGAAAAACTCTCTTCGAAGGCCATTAGTTTTTTTTTTAAACTTAAAGTCTTTATTGGAGAATATTGACTGTTAATGATAAAATACAATTCCTTTCCCCCCTACTTGTATCTGTTACATTGTCACGCAATGAAGATTCCATGTACGAAAAATAGACTTTTGTTGTTTGTGAATTTGTTCGGTGCACAATTAAAATGTCGTATAGAAAGAGTAAAAATACGTAGGTGTCCTAGATGTGGGTGGATCGGGTGGCTATAAGGTAAGTCGGAGGCCACTAAAAAAAGCAGCACGTAACGCTCCGCTTCGTGTATGTAATTATTGTGTATTAATACTGTACTTGAATTATTATTCACTGCATAAGCTACTGTATTTTTCATTTCATTTCTGTGAGTTTTGAACCTACAGTTGCAATCCTGGTATCCCTTCCTGTGTCAGAGTCCTAGAAAATTGGTGATTTATCCTGGAAATGTTCTGGAAATTTTCTGGGGAAATAGAATGGGAACCCTGATTCTTAATAGTTGATAGCCAGTAAGTAATTGTTAAAAAAAAAAAAAAAAAAAAAATGAAGACCATAACCAAATGAACATGTTTCGAATAGGCTTAAATAATTCACACGTTTTCTAATAAAATGATATGGAACGTTTCAGTTCTATCCGTAATGAAGATATTTAACAAATTTTGTGAGGGCAATTTAGTATTTTGTTTCGTGATCATTGTTGGAAGTAAGTCAGTTTTGTAAAATGCCGTGAAACTAGCTTAAAATGAGATTTAGTTTTTAATGGGAAACACATTTCAATAATTTCAGAACAAAGAAATAGTTGAGTTTCAGGAAACACTACTTCCATTCCTCACTCTTCGTTGTTAACAATATACATACCACTAAAACTAAAAGAGTGAAATGTAACGAACTAACGATCTCAACCAGGTGTATTGATTTTTAAAACCTTATAATTTCTCCTATTATCTATTAGAAATTTGTGATATTTTGTTGCACTATTCCCAGTAAAGGTAATTAGGAAATGATATGTGTTTAACTTTATTATTTTGAATGTAATCATTGTTGGAAATAGCTTGTAGTAGAGTGATCTGAGAGTATATTTTGTTCATAATGAAAAATATGTTTGGAAAGTTGCTGACGCCCGACGTTGTTAGTTTCCAAAGTACATATTATATAAGATAAGCACCCAGTCATGGACACTGTTAAGAGCACTTTTGACAAAATATGTTGTAGGCGGAAAAGGATTGTAGTAATCTTGTTGTTTCGTAGTGGTAGGCATAGTTTACACTTACGTCTATTAAATCGTAGTCATACTGCTATAGAAACGAGTAGAAAGTACTATTTGAGTTGGACACCCAGTTATGGATATACAAGGGAAGTCAGCAAATATTGACGTCTAGCTACTGAGGTGTAATTTAATACGTAACTAATATTTATGCGTAGGATTTTATTTTGCACTTGAAAAACATTAAGGAAAACCTGTACTTGAGTGAAAACGAAACTAAAAGAGCCCAATGTTCATAGGAAATTGTATGTGTTTGGGAACAATTGGTGGAAATAACCATTTTTGTTATTGAAAAAATAAACAATAAAGCAAAAGACTATTCTGAAAGGTACCGGTACCATTTTCGATACAAATGCGAAAGAAAAATTGTTTAAGGATTGTTTTTTTCTCGGTCTCTATTTGGAGTTCTTATTACGTTCCATTTTTTTTCTGCGCGTCGCTTATCTTCTCTCTTCAACTCCATCATACATTTTCTCTGTAACTTCTCCTGTTAAATTCTGGCTTTCTCTTTAAGTTTTGATTCGCTATACATTCGGTATTATTCAGATGTAACAACTGCAGCAGTCCGTTTCCGTTTTTCTTTTTTTTTTTTTTTTTTCAACTTCGGTTTGTCCTCGGGCCAAAAGGGGGCGCTTTTGAAAGGAACTGGAACAGCAGGATCACACCATTCTGAATTGTGGGATGTAGATGATGAGGAAGCAACTGATGTTGGTTCCGAATTGTTAGCTTCCGCGGTTTCTGAGGAGGTGTCCCCTGTGTGGAATTCCGTCCTTAAGGAAGCTGCCGCACAGACGTCTGGATTTCTGTTTCTTTCTGTAAATGCAGAATAATATTGAGCAGGCATGGGCATTGTTTCAGAGAATAGGAACAAACTATTTAACGCGTCATCTGCTGCTGGATTTCTGGAGTGACTAGAGCCCAACTCTTTGAAAGATTCATCCACATCTGCTTGTGTTGGATTTGGCAAAATATTGCCGTGCGTAGGTGCGGGAATTTCTTGGACAAGTTCAGCAGTATCATCCATATGAGATATATCTTCGGTTTGCACTGACTTGTAGCGTTGAGACTTCAGTTGCTTCCAAAGATGAAACAAAGTTGTATCCTTGTTTCGTTCATTCCATTGTTGCATGTCCTCCAAACAACGTTCGAATAGTAATAGCTTTTCTCGTGAAATTTGAGACTCAATAACTGTTACAGCTGTTCTGAAGTCGCTCGTTAAAATAACATTTATTCGACATGAGACAAACATTTATTTGACATGTTTTCCTTTGGGACCTCGTGCCGTTGGTAGGAGTTCAGATGTTAATTGTATTTTCGGCTTTTCGGCAACTGTGGCTCGGGATATTGACAAGAAGTTGTATAGGACCTATTCGTAAAATAACATCCCGGCATTTGTCCGTTTGAACTCAGACATGGAAATAAATGGCTCAATTCAAAACTGTAATATCTAATCAGGCCGTTTGTTTGTATGTCTGTTTCTGAGTTTCAACGGTGAAATACCGGGATGTTATCTCACGAATAGGTCATATACAACTTCTTGCCAATATCCCACATCCCTTCATTGCCTTACGTTCAGCCAAAGTTGCCGAAAAGCCGAACATATCATTCATATGTGGACTCTTTATGGGGCCCTACGAATGGAACGAGGTCCCACAGGAAACTGCCAGATACATTTTTGTACTCTTTTGACCTCTAGAATTACCTCCCAAGCGTTTTAGTAGTTATCTTGAATCACCC
>NC_137454.1:285398623-285593412 GCF_964235325.1 Thermobia domestica | reverse complement strand
AAAGCCACTATATAATGGAATCGAATCTGTTTTATTTTGAAAAAATTAAAAAAGAGAAACAAACCTTATAGGAGGAATTTTAACGTTTCTTCAAGGGCAAAGGACCCTTATCGCAACCGTACAAAATGGAGGGGTTTCCTCTTCAATTTTAGCTTTATTTCGTCAAAATATGTAAATAACTTTGGGAGATATGGCGAATAGTATGTAGTATATAGTAACAAATGATTAACAATATATATATATGTAGAATGACATATGCTATATTGTTGAATAGTTGCCTACAACATATATATACCAAATAGGAGAGTTTTTTAAAAAAATTGAAGAAATTAGTGGTTTAAGCCATACATTTTCCAGTTACAACGAGTGTCACGTGGTCTCATCAGCCGTGAGAGGGTTAATTATTTCTTCTAAAGCAACAGGTACTACGTTCATTTTTTAGTGCAGTTTGTAGTAATTTGTGCATTTATTTTCCGCTGATGATGTGTAGAACATTTAGTTAGCATATTTGGTTGAGATTTGGAAAAATTACAGGGTGATGCAAAATTCAGCTTTGTAGTACAGAAAGTATAAATTGGTTTCAAAATGTGAAGAAAGTGCATATATTAACGAATGCCCTGTATGTACTTCTGAATGGCACAGTAACATATTCCTCTTTTATCATTCGTTAACCACAGTATGGTGTGTCAAAGCCACATATAATGGAATCGAATCTGTTTTATTTTGAAAAAAAAAAACTAAAAAAGAGAAACAAACGTTATAAGAGGAATTTTAACGTTTCTTCAAGGGCAAAGGACATTTATCGCAACCGTACAAAATGGATAGGTTTGCTCTTCAATTTGAGCTTTATTTCGTCAAAATATGTAAATAACTTTGGGAGATATGGCGAATAGTATGTAGTATATAGTAACAATGGATAACAATATAATATATATGTAGCATGACAAATGCTATATTGTTGAATAGTTGCCTAACAACATATATATACCAAATAGGAGAGTTTTTAAAAAAATTGAAGAAATTAGTGGTTGAAGCCATACATTTTCCAGTTACAACGAGTGTCACGTGGTCTCATCAGCCGTGAGAGGGTTAACTAATTTCTTCTAAAGCAACAGGTACAACGTTCATTTTTTAGTGCAGTTTGTATTAATTTGTGCATTTATTTTCTCGTGATGATGTGTAGACATTTAGTTAGCATATTTGGTTGAGATTTGGAAGAAATATACAGGGTGATGCCAAATTCAGCTTAGTAGTACTGAAAGTATAAATTGGTTTTCAAAATGTGAAGAAAGTGCATATATTAACGAATGTCCTGTATGTACTTCTGAATGGTACAGTAACATATTCTCTTTTATCATTCGTTAACCACAGTATGGTGTGTCAAAGCCACATATAATGGAATCGAATCTGTTTTATTTTGAAGAAACTAAAAAAGAGAAACAAACGTTATAAGAGGAATTTTAACGTTTCTTCAAGGGGCAAAGGACCCTTATCGCAAAAGGACAAAATGGAGGGGTTTCCTCTTCAATTTTAGCTTTATTTCGTCAAAATATGTAAATAACTTTGGGAGATATGGCGAATAGTATGTAGTATATAGTAACAATGATTAACAATATTATATATATGTAGAATGACATATGCTATATTGTTGAATAGTTGCCTAACAACATATATATACCAAATAGGAGAGTTTTTAAAAAATTGAAGAAATTAGTGGTTGAAGCCATACATTTTCCAGTTACAACGAGTGTCACGTGGTCTCATCAGCCGTGAGAGGGTTAACTATTTCTTCTAAAGCAACAGGTACTACGTTCATTTTTTAGTGCAGTTTGTAGTAATTTGTGCATTTATTTTCTCGTGATGATGTGTAGAACATTTAGTTAGCATATTTGGTTGAGATTTGGAAAAAATATACAGGGTGATGCCAAATTCAGCTTTGTAGTACTGAAAGTATAAATTGGTTTTCAAAATGTGAAGAAAGTGCATATATTAACGAATGTCCTGTATGTACTTCTGAATGGTACAGTAACATATTCCTCTTTTATCATTCGTTAACCACAGTATGGTGTGTCAAAGCCAACATATAATGGAATCGAATCTGTTTTATTTTGAAAAAACTAAAAAAGAGAAACAAACGTTATAAAAGGAATTTTAACGTTTCTTCAAGGGCAAAGGACCCTTATCGCAAAAGGACAAAATGGAGGGGTTTCCTCTTCAATTTTAGCTTTATTTCGTCAAAATATGTAAATAACTTTGGGAGATATGGCGAATAGTATGTAGTATATAGTAACAATGGATAACAATATAATATATATGTAGAATGACATATGCTATATTGTTGAATAGTTGCCTAACAACATATATATACCAAATATTAGAGTTTTTAAAAAAATTGAGGAAATTAGTGGTTGAAGCCATACATTTTCCAGTTACAACGAGTGTCACGTGGTCTCATCAGCCGTGAGAGGGTTAACTATTTCTTCTAAAGCAACAAGTACTACGTTCATTTTTTAATGCAGTTTGTAGTAATTTGTGCATTTATTTTCCCGTGATGATGTGTAGAACATTTAGTTAGCATATTTAGTTGAGATTTGGAAAAAATATACAGGGTTATGAAAATTCAGCTTTGTAGTACAGAAAGTATAAATTGGTTTCAAAATGTGAAGAAAGTGCATATATTAACGAATGCCCTGTATGTACTTCTGAATGGCACAGTAACATATTCCTCTTTTATCATTCGTTAACCACAGTATGGTGTGTCAAAGCCACTATATAATGGAATCGAATCTGTTTTATTTTGAAAAAATTAAAAAAGAGAAACAAACCTTATAGGAGGAATTTTAACGTTTCTTCAAGGGCAAGGACCTTAGCGCAACCGTACAAAATGGAGGGGTTTCCTCTTCAATTTTAGCTTTATTTCGTCAAAATATGTAAATAACTTTGGGAGATATGGCGAATAGTATGTAGTATATAGTAACAATGATTAACAATATAATATATATGTAGAATGACATATGCTATATTGTTGAATAGTTGCCTAACAACATATATATACCAAATAGGAGAGTTTTTTAAAAAAAATTGAAGAAATTAGTGGTTTAAGCCATACATTTTCCAGTTACAACGAGTGTCACGTGGTCTCATCAGCCGTGAGAGGGTTAATTATTTCTTCTAAAGCAACAGGTACTACGTTCATTTTTTAGTGCAGTTTGTAGTAATTTGTGCATTTATTTCCGCTGATGATGTGTAGAACATTTAGTTAGCATATTTGGTTGAGATTTGGAAAAATATACAGGGTGATGCAAAATTCAGCTTTGTAGTACAGAAAGTATAAATTGGTTTTCAAAATGTGAAGAAAGTGCATATATTAACGAATGCCTGTATGTACTTCTGAATGGCACAGTAACATATTCCTCTTTTATCATTCGTTAACCACAGTATGGTGTGTCAAAGCCACATATAATGGAATCGAATCTGTTTTATTTTGAAAAAAAAAACTAAAAAAGAGAAACAAACGTTATAAGAGGAATTTTAACGTTTCTTCAAGGGCAAAGGGACATTTATCGCAACCGTACAAAATGGATAGGTTTGCTCTTCAATTTGAGCTTTATTTCGTCAAAATATGTAAATAACTTTGGGAGATATGGCGAATAGTATGTAGTATATAGTAACAATGGATAACAATATAATATATATGTAGCATGACAAATGCTATATTGTTGAATAGTTGCCTAACAACATATATATACCAAATAGGAGAGTTTTTAAAAAAATTGAAGAAATTAGTGGTTGAAGCCATACATTTTCCAGTTACAACGAGTGTCACGTGGTCTCATCAGCCGTGAGAGGGTTAACTATTTCTTCTAAAGCAACAGGTACAACGTTCATTTTTTAGTGCAGTTTGTATTAATTTGTGCATTTATTTTCTCGTGATGATGTGTAGAACATTTAGTTAGCATATTTGGTTGAGATTTGGAAGAAATATACAGGGTGATGCCAAATTCAGCTTAGTAGTACTGAAAGTATAAATTGGTTTTCAAAATGTGAAGAAAGTGCATATATTAACGAATGTCCTGTATGTACTTCTGAATGGTACAGTAACATATTCCTCTTTTATCATTCGTTAACCACAGTATGGTGTGTCAAAGCCACATATAATGGAATCGAATCTGTTTTATTTTGAAGAAACTAAAAAAGAGAAAACAAACGTTATAAGAGGAATTTTAACGTTTCTTCAAGGGCAAAGGACCTTATCGCAAAAGGACAAAATGGAGGGGTTCCTCTTCAATTTTAGCTTTATTTCGTCAAAATATGTAAATAACTTTGGGAGATATGGCGAATAGTATGTAGTATATAGTAACAATGATTACAATATTATATATATGTAGAATGACATATGCTATATTGTTGAATAGTTGCCTAACAACATATATATACCAAATAGGAGAGTTTTTAAAAAAATTGAAGAAATTAGTGGTTGAAGCCATACATTTTCCAGTTACAACGAGTGTCACGTGGTCTCATCAGCCGTGAGAGGGTTAACTATTTCTTCTAAAGCAACAGGTACTACGTTCATTTTTTAGTGCAGTTTGTAGTAATTTGTGCATTTATTTTCTCGTGATGATGTGTAGAACATTTAGTTAGCATATTTGGTTGAGATTTGGAAAAAATATACAGGGTGATGCCAAATTCAGCTTTGTAGTACTGAAAGTATAAATTGGTTTTCAAAATGTGAAGAAAGTGCATATATTAACGAATGTCCTGTATGTACTTCTGAATGGTACAGTAACATATTCCTCTTTTATCATTCGTTAACCACAGTATGGTGTGTCAAAGCCACATATAATGGAATCGAATCTGTTTTATTTTGAAAAAACTAAAAAAGAGAAACAAACGTTATAAAAGGAATTTTAACGTTTCTTCAAGGGCAAAGGACCCTTATCGCAAAAGGACAAAATGAGGGGTTTCCTCTTCAATTTTAGCTTTATTTCGTCAAAATATGTAAATAACTTTGGGAGATATGGCGAATAGTATGTAGTATATAGTAACAATGGATAACAATATAATATATATGTAGAATGACATATGCTATATTGTTGAATAGTTGCCTAACAACATATATATACCAAATAGGAGAGTTTTTAAAAAAATTGAAGAAATTAGTGGTTCAAGCCATACATTTTCCAGTTACAACGAGTGTCACGTGGTCTCATCAGCCGTGAGAGGGTTAACTATTTCTTCTAAAGCAACAGGTACTACGTTCATTTTTTAGTGCAGTTTGTAGTAATTTGTGCATTTATTTTCTCGTGATGATGTGTAGAACATTTAGTTAGCATATTTGGTTGAGATTTGGAAAAAATATACAGGGTGATGCCAAATTCAGCTTTGTAGTACAGAAAGTATAAATTTTTTTCAAAATGTGAAGAAAGTGCATATATTAACGAATGTCCTGTATGTACTTCTGAATGGTACAGTAACATATTCTCTTTTATCATTCGTTAACCACAGTATGGTGTGTCAAAGCCACATATAATGGAATCGATCTGTTTTATTTTGAAAAACTAAAAAGAGAAACAACGTTATAAGAGGAATTTTAACGTTTCTTCAAGGGCAAAGGACCTTATCGCAAAGGACAAAATGGAGGGTTTCCTCTTCAATTTTAGCTTTATTTCGTCAAAATATGTAAATAACTTTGGGAGATATGGCGAATAGTATGTAGTATATAGTAACAATGATTAACAATATAATATATATGTAGAATGACATATGCTATATTGTTGAATAGTGCCTAACAACATATATATACCAAATAAGAGAGTTTTAAAAAAATTGAAGAAATTAGTGGTTGAAGCCATACATTTTCCAGTTACAACGAGTGTCACGTGGTCTCATCAGCCGTGAGAAGGGTTAACTATTTCTTCTAAAGCAACAGGTACTACGTTCATTTTAATGCAGTTTGTAGTAATTTGTGCATTTATTTTCCCGTGATGATGTGTAGAACATTTAGTTAGCATATTTGGTTGAGACTTGAAAAAATATACAGGGTGATGCAAAATTCAGCTTTGAAGTACAGAAAGTATAAATTGGTTTTCAAAATGTGAAGAAAGTGCATATATTAACGAATGCCCTGTATGTACTTCTGAATGTACAGTAACATATTCTCTTTTATCATTCGTTAACCACAGTATGGTGTGTCAAAGCCACATATAATGGAATCGAATCTGTTTTATTTTGAAAAAAACTAAAAAAGAGAAACAAACGTTATAAGAAAGTTTTAACGTTTCTTCAAGGGCAAAGGGACCCTTATCGCAACAGGACAAAATGGAGGGTTTCCTCTTCAATTTTAGCTTTATTTCGTCAAAATATGTAAATAACTTTGGGAGATATGGCGAATAGTATGTAGTATATAGTAACATGATTAACAATATAATATATATGTAGAATGACATATGCTATATTGTTGAATAGTTGCCTAACAACATATATATACCAAATAGGAGAGTTTTTAAAAAATTGAAGAAATTAGTGGTTGAAGCCATACATTTTCGAGTTACAACGAGTGTCACGTGTCTCATCAGCCGTGAGAGGGTTACTATTTCTTCTAAAGCAACAGGTACTACGTTCATTTTTTAGTGCAGTTTGTAGTAATTTATGCATTTATTTTTCGCTGATGATGTGTAGAACATTTAGTTAGCATATTTGGTTGAGATTTGGAAAAAATATACAGGGTGATGCAAAATTCAGCTTTGAAGTACAGAAGTATAAATTGGTTTTCAAAATGTGAAGAAAGTGCATATATTAACGAATGTCCTGTATGTACTTCTGAATGGTACAGTAACATATTCCTCTTTTATCATTCGTTAACCACAGTATGGTGTGTCAAAGCCACATATAATGGAATCGAATCTGTTTTATTTTGTAAAAAAACTAAAAAAGAGAAACAAACGTTATAAGAGGACTTTTAACGTTTCTTCAGGGGCAAAGGACCTTTATCGCAACCGTACAACATGGAGGGGATCCCACTTCAATTTTAGCTTTATTTCGTCAAAATATGTAAATAACTTTGGGGATATGGCGAATAGTATGTAGTATATAGTAATAATGGATAATAATATAATATATATGTAGAATGACATATGCTATATTGTTGAATAGTTGCCTAACAACATATATATACCAAATAGGAGAGTTTTTTAAAAAATTGAAGAAATTAGTGGTTGAAGCCATACATTTTCGAGTTACAACGAGTGTCACGTGGTCTCATCAGCCGTGAGAGGGTTAACTATTTCTTCTAAAGCAACAGGTACTACGTTCATTTTTTAATGCAGTTTGTAGTAATTTGTGCATTTATTTTCCCGTGATGATGTGTAGAACATTTAGTTAGCATATTTGGTTGAGACTTGAAAAAATATACAGGGTGATGCAAAATTCAGCTTTGAAGTACAGAAAGTATAAATTGGTTTTCAAAATGTGAAGAAGTGCATATATTAACGAATGCCCTGTATGTACTTCTGAATGGTACAGTAACATATTCCTCTTTTATCATTCGTTAACCACAGTATGGTGTGTCAAAGCCACATATAATGGAATCGAATCTGTTTTATTTGAAAAAACTAAAAAAGAGAAACAAACGTTATAAGAAAAGTTTTAACGTTTCTTCAAGGGCAAAGGACCCTTATCGTAAAAGGACAAAATGGAGGGGTTTCCTCTTCAATTTTAGCTTTATTTCGTCAAAATATGTAAATAACTTTGGGAGATATGGCGAATAGTATGTAGTATATAGTAACAATGATTAACAATATAATATATATGTAGAATGACATATGCTATATTGTTGAATAGTTGCCTAACAACATATATATACCAAATAGGAGAGTTTTTAAAAAAATTGAAGAAATTAGTGGTTGAAGCCATACATTTTCGAGTTACAACGAGTGTCACGTGGTCTCATCAGCCGTGAGAGGGTTAAACTATTTCTTCTAAAGCAACAGGTACTACGTTCATTTTTTAGTGCAGTTTGTAGTAATTTGTGCATTTATTTTCCGCTGATGATGTGTAGAACATTTAGTTAGCATATTTGGTTGAGCTTTGGAAAAAATATACAGGGTGATGCAAAATTCAGCTTTGAAGTACAGAAAGTATAAATTTTTTTTCAAAATGTGAAGAAAGTGCATATATTAACGAATGTCCTGTATGTACTTCTGAATGGTACAGTAACATATTCCTCTTTTATCATTCGTTAACCACAGTATGGTGTGTCAAAGCCACATATAATGGAATCGAATCTGTTTTATTTTGAAAAAACTAAAAAAGAGAAACAACGTTATAAGAGGAATTTTAACGTTTCTTCAAGGGCAAAGGACCCTTATCGCAAAGGACAAAATGGAGGGGTTTCCTCTTCAATTTAGCTTTATTTCGTCAAATATGTAAATAACTTTGGGAGATATGGCGAATAGTATGTAGTATATAGTAACAATGGATAACAATATAATATATATGTAGAATGACATATGCTATATTGTTGAATAGTTGCCTAACAACATATATATACCAAATAGGAGAGTTTTTAAAAAAATTGAGGAAATTAGTGGTTGAAGCCATACATTTTCCAGTTACAACGAGTGTCACGTGGTCTCATCAGCCGTGAGAGGGTTAACTATTTCTTCTAAAGCAACAGGTACTACGTTCATTTTTTAATGCAGTTTGTAGTAATTTGTGCATTTATTTTCCCGCGATGATGTGTAGAACATTTAGTTAGCATATTTAGTTGAGATTTGGAAAAAATACAGGGTGATGCAAAATTCAGCTTTGTAGTACAGAATGTATAAATTGGTTTTCAAAATGTGAAGAAAGTGCATATATTAACGAATGCCCTGTATGTACTTCTGAATGGCACAGTAACATATTCCTCTTTTATCATTCGTTAACCACAGTATGATGTGTCAAAGCCACTATATAATGGAATCGAATCTGTTTTATTTTGAAAAAACTAAAAAAGAGAAACAAACCTTATAGGAGGAATTTTAACGTTTCTTCAAGGGCAAAGGACCTTAGCGCAACCGTACAAAATGGAGGGGTTTCCTCTTCAATTTTAGCTTTATTTCGTCAAAATATGTAAATAACTTTGGGAGATATGGCGAATAGTATGTAGTATATAGTAACAATGATTAACAATATAATATATATGTAGAATGACATATGCTATATTGTTGAATAGTTGCCTAACAACATATATATATCAAATAGGAGAGTTTTTTAAAAAAAATTGAAGAAATTAGTGGTTTAAGCCATACATTTTCCAGTTACAACGAGTGTCACGTGGTCTCATCAGCCGTGAGAGGGTTAATTATTTCTTCTAAAGCAACAGGTACTACGTTCATTTTTTAGTGCAGTTTGTAGTAATTTGTGCATTTATTTTGCGCTGATGATGTGTAGAACATTTAGTTAGCATATTTGGTTGAGATTTGGAAAAAATATACAGGGTGATGCCAAATTCAGCTTTGTAGTACAGAAAGTATAAATTGTTTTTCAAAATGTGAAGAAAGTGCATATATTAACGAATGCCCTGTATGTACTTCTGAATGGCACAGTAACATATTCCTCTTTTATCATTCGTTAACCACAGTATGGTGTGTCAAAGCCACATATAATGGAATCGAATCTGTTTTATTTTGAAAAAAAAAAACTAAAAAAGAGAAACAAACGTTATAAGAGGAATTTTAACGTTTCTTGAAGGGCAAAGGACATTTATCGAAACCGTACAAAATGGACAGGTTTGATCTTCAATTTGAGCTTTATTTCGTCAAAATATGTAAATAACTTTGGGAGATATGGCGAATAGTATGTAGTATATAGTAACAATGGATAACAATATAATATATATGTAGCATGACAAATGCTATATTGTTGAATAGTTGCCTAACAACATATATATACCAAATAGGAGAGTTTTTAAAAAAATTGAAGAAATTAGTGGTTGAAGCCATACATTTTCCAGTTACAACGAGTGTCACGTGGTCTCATCAGCCGTGAGAGGGTTAACTATTTCTTCTAAAGCAACAGGTACTACGTTCATTTTTTAGTGCAGTTTGTAGTAATTTGTGCATTTATTTTCTCGTGATGATGTGTAGAACATTTAGTTAGCATATTTGGTTGAGATTTGGAAAAAATATACAGGGTGATGCCAAATTCAGCTTTGTAGTACAGAAAGTATAAATTGGTTTTCAAAATGTGAAGAAAGTGCATATATTAACGAATGTCCTGTATGTACTTCTGAATGGTACAGTAACATATTCCTCTTTTATCATTCGTTAACCACAGTATGGTGTGTCAAAGCCACATATAATGGAATCGAATCTGTTTTATTTTGAAGAAACTAAAAAAGAGAAACAAACGTTATAAGAGGAATTTTAACGTTTCTTCAAGGGCAAAGGACCCTTATCGCAAAAGGACAAAATGGAGGGGTTTCCTCTTCAATTTTAGCTTTATTTCGTCAAAATATGTAAATAACTTTGGGAGATATGGCGAATAGTATGTAGTATATAGTAACAATGATTAACAATATAATATATATGTAGAATGACATATGCTATATTGTTGAATAGTTGCCTAACAACATATTTATACCAAATAGGAGAGTTTTTAAAAAAATTGAAGAAATTAGTGGTTGAAGCCATACATTTTCCAGTTACAACGAGTGTCACGTGGTCTCATCAGCCGTGAGAGGGTTAACTATTTCTTCTAAAGCAACAGGTACAACGTTCATTTTTTAGTGCAGTTTGTAGTAATTTGTGCATTTATTTTCTCGTGATGATGTGTAGAACATTTAGTTAGCATATTTGGTTGAGATTTGGAAAAAATATACAGGGTGATGCAAAATTCAGCTTTGAAGTACAGAAAGTATAAATTGGTTTTCAAAATGTGAAGAAAGTGCATATATTAACGAATGCCCTGTATGTACTTCTGAATGGTACAGTAACATATTCCTCTTTTATCATTCGTTAACCACAGTATGGTGTGTCAAAGCCACATATAATGGAATCGAATCTGTTTTATTTTGAAAAAACTAAAAAAGAGAAACAAACGTTATAAGAAAAGTTTTAACGTTTCTTCAAGTGCAAAGGACCCTTATCGCAACAGGACAAAATGGAGGGGTTTCCTCTTCAATTTTAGCTTTATTTCGTCAAAATATGTAAATAACTTTGGGAGATATGGCGAATAGTATGTAGTATATAGTAACAATGATTAACAATATAATATATATGTAGAATGACATATGCTATATTGTTGAATAGTTGCCTAACAACATATATATACCAAATAGGAGAGTTTTGAAAAAAATTGAAGAAATTAGTGGTTGAAGCCATACATTTTCGAGTTACAACGAGTGTCACGTGGTCTCATCAGCCGTGAGAGGGTTAACTATTTCTTCTAAAGCAACAGGTACTACGTTCATTTTTTAGTGCAGTTTGTAGTAATTTGTGCATTTATTTTCCGCTGATGATGTGTAGAACATTTAGTTAGCATATTTAGTTGAGCTTTGGAAAAAATATACAGGGTGATGCAAAATTCAGCTTTGAAGTACAGAAAGTATAAATTTTTTTTCAAAATGTGAAGAAAGTGCATATATTAACGAATGTCCTGTATGTACTTCTGAATGGTACAGTAACATATTCCTCTTTTATCATTCGTTAACCACAGTATGGTGTGTCAAAGCCACATATAATGGAATCGAATCTGTTTTATTTTGAAAAAACTAAAAAAGAGAAACAAACGTTATAAGAGGAATTTTAACGTCTCTTCAAGGGCAAAGGACCCTTATCGCAAAAGGACAAAATGGAGGGGTTTCCTCTTCAATTTTAGCTTTATTTCGTCAAAATATGTAAATAACTTTGGGAGATATGGCGAATAGTATGTAGTATATAGTAACAATGGATAACAATATAATATATATGTAGAATGACATATGCTATATTGTTGAATAGTTGCCTAACAACATATATATACCAAATAGGAGAGTTTTTAAAAAAATTGAGGAAATTAGTGGTTGAAGCCATACATTTTCCAGTTACAACGAGTGTCACGTGGTCTCATCAGCCGTGAGAGGGTTAACTATTTCTTCTAAAGCAACAGGTACTACGTTCATTTTTTAATGCAGTTTGTAGTAATTTGTGCATTTATTTTCCGCTGATGATGTGTAGAACATTTAGTTAGCATATTTGGTTGAGATTTGGAAAAAATATACAGGGTGATGCCAAATTCAGCTTTGTAGTACAGAAAGTATAAATTGTTTTTCAAAATGTGAAGAAAGTGCATATATTAACGAATGCCCTGTATGTACTTCTGAATGGCACAGTAACATATTCCTCTTTTATCATTCGTTAACCACAGTATGGTGTGTCAAAGCCACATATAATGGAATCGAATCTGTTTTATTTTGAAAAAAAAAACTAAAAAAGAGAAACAAACGTTATAAGAGGAATTTTAACGTTTCTTGAAGGGCAAAGGACATTTATCGAAACCGTACAAAATGGACAGGTTTGATCTTCAATTTGAGCTTTATTTCGTCAAAATATGTAAATAACTTTGGGAGATATGGCGAATAGTATGTAGTATATAGTAACAATGGATAACAATATAATATATATGTAGCATGACAAATGCTATATTGTTGAATAGTTGCCTAACAACATATATATACCAAATAGGAGAGTTTTTAAAAAAATTGAAGAAATTAGTGGTTGAAGCCATACATTTTCCAGTTACAACGAGTGTCACGTGGTCTCATCAGCCGTGAGAGGGTTAACTATTTCTTCTAAAGCAACAGGTACTACGTTCATTTTTTAGTGCAGTTTGTAGTAATTTGTGCATTTATTTTCTCGTGATGATGTGTAGAACATTTAGTTAGCATATTTGGTTGAGATTTGGAAAAAATATACAGGGTGATGCCAAATTCAGCTTTGTAGTACAGAAAGTATAAATTGGTTTTCAAAATGTGAAGAAAGTGCATATATTAACGAATGTCCTGTATGTACTTCTGAATGGTACAGTAACATATTCCTCTTTTATCATTCGTTAACCACAGTATGGTGTGTCAAAGCCACATATAATGGAATCGAATCTGTTTTATTTTGAAGAAACTAAAAAAGAGAAACAAACGTTATAAGAGGAATTTTAACGTTTCTTCAAGGGCAAAGGACCCTTATCGCAAAAGGACAAAATGGAGGGGTTTCCTCTTCAATTTTAGCTTTATTTCGTCAAAATATGTAAATAACTTTGGGAGATATGGCGAATAGTATGTAGTATATAGTAACAATGATTAACAATATAATATATATGTAGAATGACATATGCTATATTGTTGAATAGTTGCCTAACAACATATTTATACCAAATAGGAGAGTTTTTAAAAAAATTGAAGAAATTAGTGGTTGAAGCCATACATTTTCCAGTTACAACGAGTGTCACGTGGTCTCATCAGCCGTGAGAGGGTTAACTATTTCTTCTAAAGCAACAGGTACAACGTTCATTTTTTAGTGCAGTTTGTAGTAATTTGTGCATTTATTTTCTCGTGATGATGTGTAGAACATTTAGTTAGCATATTTGGTTGAGATTTGGAAAAAATATACAGGGTGATGCAAAATTCAGCTTTGAAGTACAGAAAGTATAAATTGGTTTTCAAAATGTGAAGAAAGTGCATATATTAACGAATGCCCTGTATGTACTTCTGAATGGTACAGTAACATATTCCTCTTTTATCATTCGTTAACCACAGTATGGTGTGTCAAAGCCACATATAATGGAATCGAATCTGTTTTATTTTGAAAAAACTAAAAAAGAGAAACAAACGTTATAAGAAAAGTTTTAACGTTTCTTCAAGGGCAAAGGACCCTTATCGTAAAAGGACAAAATGGAGGGGTTTCCTCTTCAATTTTAGCTTTATTTCGTCAAAATATGTAAATAACTTTGGGAGATATGGCGAATAGTATGTAGTATATAGTAACAATGATTAACAATATAATATATATGTAGAATGACATATGCTATATTGTTGAATAGTTGCCTAACAACATATATATACCAAATAGGAGAGTTTTTAAAAAAATTGAAGAAATTAGTGGTTGAAGCCATACATTTTCGAGTTACAACGAGTGTCACGTGGTCTCATCAGCCGTGAGAGGGTTAACTATTTCTTCTAAAGCAACAGGTACTACGTTCATTTTTTAGTGCAGTTTGTAGTAATTTGTGCATTTATTTTCCGCTGATGATGTGTAGAACATTTAGTTAGCATATTTGGTTGAGCTTTGGAAAAAATATACAGGGTGATGCAAAATTCAGCTTTGAAGTACAGAAAGTATAAATTTTTTTTCAAAATGTGAAGAAAGTGCATATATTAACGAATGTCCTGTATGTACTTCTGAATGGTACAGTAACATATTCCTCTTTTATCATTCGTTAACCACAGTATGGTGTGTCAAAGCCACATATAATGGAATCGAATCTGTTTTATTTTGAAAAAACTAAAAAAGAGAAACAAACGTTATAAGAGGAATTTTAACGTTTCTTCAAGGGCAAAGGACCCTTATCGCAAAAGGACAAAATGGAGGGGTTTCCTCTTCAATTTTAGCTTTATTTCGTCAAAATATGTAAATAACTTTGGGAGATATGGCGAATAGTATGTAGTATATAGTAACAATGGATAACAATATAATATATATGTAGAATGACATATGCTATATTGTTGAATAGTTGCCTAACAACATATATATACCAAATAGGAGAGTTTTTAAAAAAATTGAGGAAATTAGTGGTTGAAGCCATACATTTTCCAGTTACAACGAGTGTCACGTGGTCTCATCAGCCGTGAGAGGGTTAACTATTTCTTCTAAAGCAACAGGTACTACGTTCATTTTTTAATGCAGTTTGTAGTAATTTGTGCATTTATTTTCCCGTGATGATGTGTAGAACATTTAGTTAGCATATTTAGTTGAGATTTGGAAAAAATATACAGGGTGATGCAAAATTCAGCTTTGTAGTACAGAATGTATAAATTGGTTTTCAAAATGTGAAGAAAGTGCATATATTAACGAATGCCCTGTATGTACTTCTGAATGGCACAGTAACATATTCCTCTTTTATCATTCGTTAACCACAGTATGATGTGTCAAAGCCACTATATAATGGAATCGAATCTGTTTTATTTTGAAAAAACTAAAAAAGAGAAACAAACCTTATAGGAGGAATTTTAACGTTTCTTCAAGGGCAAAGGACCTTAGCGCAACCGTACAAAATGGAGGGGTTTCCTCTTCAATTTTAGCTTTATTTCGTCAAAATATGTAAATAACTTTGGGAGATATGGCGAATAGTATGTAGTATATAGTAACAATGATTAACAATATAATATATATGTAGAATGACATATGCTATATTGTTGAATAGTTGCCTAACAACATATATATACCAAATAGGAGAGTTTTTTAAAAAAAATTGAAGAAATTAGTGGTTTAAGCCATACATTTTCCAGTTACAACGAGTGTCACGTGGTCTCATCAGCCGTGAGAGGGTTAATTATTTCTTCTAAAGCAACAGGTACTACGTTCATTTTTTAGTGCAGTTTGTAGTAATTTGTGCATTTATTTTCCGCTGATGATGTGTAGAACATTTAGTTAGCATATTTGGTTGAGATTTGGAAAAAATATACAGGGTGATGCCAAATTCAGCTTTGTAGTACAGAAAGTATAAATTGTTTTTCAAAATGTGAAGAAAGTGCATATATTAACGAATGCCCTGTATGTACTTCTGAATGGCACAGTAACATATTCCTCTTTTATCATTCGTTAACCACAGTATGGTGTGTCAAAGCCACATATAATGGAATCGAATCTGTTTTATTTTGAAAAAAAAAAACTAAAAAAGAGAAACAAACGTTATAAGAGGAATTTTAACGTTTCTTGAAGGGCAAAGGACATTTATCGAAACCGTACAAAATGGACAGGTTTGATCTTCAATTTGAGCTTTATTTCGTCAAAATATGTAAATAACTTTGGGAGATATGGCGAATAGTATGTAGTATATAGTAACAATGGATAACAATATAATATATATGTAGCATGACAAATGCTATATTGTTGAATAGTTGCCTAACAACATATATATACCAAATAGGAGAGTTTTTAAAAAAATTGAAGAAATTAGTGGTTGAAGCCATACATTTTCCAGTTACAACGAGTGTCACGTGGTCTCATCAGCCGTGAGAGGGTTAACTATTTCTTCTAAAGCAACAGGTACTACGTTCATTTTTTAGTGCAGTTTGTAGTAATTTGTGCATTTATTTTCTCGTGATGATGTGTAGAACATTTAGTTAGCATATTTGGTTGAGATTTGGAAAAAATATACAGGGTGATGCCAAATTCAGCTTTGTAGTACAGAAAGTATAAATTGGTTTTCAAAATGTGAAGAAAGTGCATATATTAACGAATGTCCTGTATGTACTTCTGAATGGTACAGTAACATATTCCTCTTTTATCATTCGTTAACCACAGTATGGTGTGTCAAAGCCACATATAATGGAATCGAATCTGTTTTATTTTGAAGAAACTAAAAAAGAGAAACAAACGTTATAAGAGGAATTTTAACGTTTCTTCAAGGGCAAAGGACCCTTATCGCAAAAGGACAAAATGGAGGGGTTTCCTCTTCAATTTTAGCTTTATTTCGTCAAAATATGTAAATAACTTTGGGAGATATGGCGAATAGTATGTAGTATATAGTAACAATGATTAACAATATAATATATATGTAGAATGACATATGCTATATTGTTGAATAGTTGCCTAACAACATATTTATACCAAATAGGAGAGTTTTTAAAAAAATTGAAGAAATTAGTGGTTGAAGCCATACATTTTCCAGTTACAACGAGTGTCACGTGGTCTCATCAGCCGTGAGAGGGTTAACTATTTCTTCTAAAGCAACAGGTACAACGTTCATTTTTTAGTGCAGTTTGTAGTAATTTGTGCATTTATTTTCTCGTGATGATGTGTAGAACATTTAGTTAGCATATTTGGTTGAGATTTGGAAAAAATATACAGGGTGATGCAAAATTCAGCTTTGAAGTACAGAAAGTATAAATTGGTTTTCAAAATGTGAAGAAAGTGCATATATTAACGAATGCCCTGTATGTACTTCTGAATGGTACAGTAACATATTCCTCTTTTATCATTCGTTAACCACAGTATGGTGTGTCAAAGCCACATATAATGGAATCGAATCTGTTTTATTTTGAAAAAACTAAAAAAGAGAAACAAACGTTATAAGAAAAGTTTTAACGTTTCTTCAAGTGCAAAGGACCCTTATCGCAACAGGACAAAATGGAGGGGTTTCCTCTTCAATTTTAGCTTTATTTCGTCAAAATATGTAAATAACTTTGGGAGATATGGCGAATAGTATGTAGTATATAGTAACAATGATTAACAATATAATATATATGTAGAATGACATATGCTATATTGTTGAATAGTTGCCTAACAACATATATATACCAAATAGGAGAGTTTTTAAAAAAATTGAAGAAATTAGTGGTTGAAGCCATACATTTTCGAGTTACAACGAGTGTCACGTGGTCTCATCAGCCGTGAGAGGGTTAACTATTTCTTCTAAAGCAACAGGTACTACGTTCATTTTTTAGTGCAGTTTGTAGTAATTTGTGCATTTATTTTCCGCTGATGATGTGTAGAACATTTAGTTAGCATATTTAGTTGAGCTTTGGAAAAAATATACAGGGTGATGCAAAATTCAGCTTTGAAGTACAGAAAGTATAAATTTTTTTTCAAAATGTGAAGAAAGTGCATATATTAACGAATGTCCTGTATGTACTTCTGAATGGTACAGTAACATATTCCTCTTTTATCATTCGTTAACCACAGTATGGTGTGTCAAAGCCACATATAATGGAATCGAATCTGTTTTATTTTGAAAAAACTAAAAAAGAGAAACAAACGTTATAAGAGGAATTTTAACGTCTCTTCAAGGGCAAAGGACCCTTATCGCAAAAGGACAAAATGGAGGGGTTTCCTCTTCAATTTTAGCTTTATTTCGTCAAAATATGTAAATAACTTTGGGAGATATGGCGAATAGTATGTAGTATATAGTAACAATGGATAACAATATAATATATATGTAGAATGACATATGCTATATTGTTGAATAGTTGCCTAACAACATATATATACCAAATAGGAGAGTTTTTAAAAAAATTGAGGAAATTAGTGGTTGAAGCCATACATTTTCCAGTTACAACGAGTGTCACGTGGTCTCATCAGCCGTGAGAGGGTTAACTATTTCTTCTAAAGCAACAGGTACTACGTTCATTTTTTAATGCAGTTTGTAGTAATTTGTGCATTTATTTTCCGCTGATGATGTGTAGAACATTTAGTTAGCATATTTGGTTGAGATTTGGAAAAAATATACAGGGTGATGCCAAATTCAGCTTTGTAGTACAGAAAGTATAAATTGTTTTTCAAAATGTGAAGAAAGTGCATATATTAACGAATGCCCTGTATGTACTTCTGAATGGCACAGTAACATATTCCTCTTTTATCATTCGTTAACCACAGTATGGTGTGTCAAAGCCACATATAATGGAATCGAATCTGTTTTATTTTGAAAAAAAAAACTAAAAAAGAGAAACAAACGTTATAAGAGGAATTTTAACGTTTCTTGAAGGGCAAAGGACATTTATCGAAACCGTACAAAATGGACAGGTTTGATCTTCAATTTGAGCTTTATTTCGTCAAAATATGTAAATAACTTTGGGAGATATGGCGAATAGTATGTAGTATATAGTAACAATGGATAACAATATAATATATATGTAGCATGACAAATGCTATATTGTTGAATAGTTGCCTAACAACATATATATACCAAATAGGATAGTTTTTAAAAAAATTGAAGAAATTAGTGGTTGAAGCCATACATTTTCCAGTTACAACGAGTGTCACGTGGTCTCATCAGCCGTGAGAGGGTTAACTATTTCTTCTAAAGCAACAGGTACTACGTTCATTTTTTAGTGCAGTTTGTAGTAATTTGTGCATTTATTTTCTCGTGATGATGTGTAGAACATTTAGTTAGCATATTTGGTTGAGATTTGGAAAAAATATACAGGGTGATGCCAAATTCAGCTTTGTAGTACAGAAAGTATAAATTGGTTTTCAAAATGTGAAGAAAGTGCATATATTAACGAATGTCCTGTATGTACTTCTGAATGGTACAGTAACATATTCCTCTTTTATCATTCGTTAACCACAGTATGGTGTGTCAAAGCCGCATATAATGGAATCGAATCTGTTTTATTTTGAAGAAACTAAAAAAGAGAAACAAACGTTATAAGAGGAATTTTAACGTTTCTTCAAGGGCAAAGGACCCTTATCGCAAAAGGACAAAATGGAGGGGTTTCCTCTTCAATTTTAGCTTTATTTCGTCAAAATATGTAAATAACTTTGGGAGATATGGCGAATAGTATGTAGTATATAGTAACAATGATTAACAATATAATATATATGTAGAATGACATATGCTATATTGTTGAATAGTTGCCTAACAACATATTTATACCAAATAGGAGAGTTTTTAAAAAAATTGAAGAAATTAGTGGTTGAAGCCATACATTTTCCAGTTACAACGAGTGTCACGTGGTCTCATCAGCCGTGAGAGGGTTAACTATTTCTTCTAAAGCAACAGGTACAACGTTCATTTTTTAGTGCAGTTTGTAGTAATTTGTGCATTTATTTTCTCGTGATGATGTGTAGAACATTTAGTTAGCATATTTGGTTGAGATTTGGAAAAAATATACAGGGTGATGCAAAATTCAGCTTTGTAGTACAGAAAGTATAAATTGGTTTTCAAAATGTGAAGAAAGTGCATATATTAACGAATGCCCTGTATGTACTTCTGAATGGCACAGTAACATATTCCTCTTTTATCATTCGTTAACCACAGTATGGTGTGTCAAAGCCACATATAATGGAATCGAATCTGTTTTATTTTGAAAAAAAAAACTAAAAAAGAGAAACAAACGTTATAAGAGGAATTTTAACGTTTCTTGAAGGGCAAATTACCTTAGCGCAACCGTACAAAATGGAGGGGTTTCCTCTTCAATTTTAGCTTTATTTCGTCAAAATATGTAAATAACTTTGGGAGATATGGCGAATAGTATGTAGTATATAGTAACAATGATTAACAATATAATATATATGTAGAATGACATATGCTATATTGTTGAATAGTTGCCTAACAACATATATATACCAAATAGGAGAGTTTTTTAAAAAAAATTGAAGAAATTAGTGGTTTAAGCCATACATTTTCCAGTTACAACGAGTGTCACGTGGTCTCATCAGCCGTGAGAGGGTTAATTATTTCTTCTAAAGCAACAGGTACTACGTTCATTTTTTAGTGCAGTTTGTAGTAATTTGTGCATTTATTTTCCGCTGATGATGTGTAGAACATTTAGTTAGCATATTTGGTTGAGATTTGGAAAAAATATACAGGGTGATGCAAAATTCAGCTTTGTAGTACAGAAAGTATAAATTGGTTTTCAAAATGTGAAGAAAGTGCATATATTAACGAATGCCCTGTATGTACTTCTGAATGGTACAGTAACATATTCCTCTTTTATCATTCGTTAACCACAGTATGGTGTGTCAAAGCCACATATAATGGAATCGAATCTGTTTTATTTTGAAAAAAACTAAAAAAGAGAAACAAACGTTATAAGAGGAATTTTAACGTTTCTTCAAGGGCAAAGGACCCTTATCGCAAAAGGACAAAATGGAGGGGTTTCCTCTTCAATTTTAGCTTTATTTCGTCAAAATATGTAAATAACTTTGGGAGATATGGCGAATAGTATGTAGTATATAGTAACAATGATTAACAATATAATATATATGTAGAATGACATATGCTATATTGTTGAATAGTTGCCTAACAACATATTTATACCAAATAGGAGAGTTTTTAAAAAAATTGAAGAAATTAGTGGTTGAAGCCATACATTTTCCAGTTACAACGAGTGTCACGTGGTCTCATCAGCCGTGAGAGGGTTAACTATTTCTTCTAAAGCAACAGGTACAACGTTCATTTTTTAGTGCAGTTTGTAGTAATTTGTGCATTTATTTTCCGCTGATGATGTGTAGAACATTTAGTTAGCATATTTGGTTGAGATTTGGAAAAAATATACAGGGTGATGCAAAATTCAGCTTTGAAGTACAGAAAGTATAAATTGGTTTTCAAAATGTGAAGAAAGTGCATATATTAACGAATGCCCTGTATGTACTTCTGAATGGTACAGTAACATATTCCTCTTTTATTATTCGTTAACCACAGTATGGTGTGTCAAAGCCACATATAATGGAATCGAATCTGTTTTATTTTGTAAAAAACTAAAAAAGAGAAACAAACGTTATAAGAGGAATTTTAACGTTTCTTCAAGGGCAAAGGACCTTTATCGCAACCGTACAACATGGAGGGGTTCCCAATTCAATTTTAGCTTTATTTCGTCAAAATTTGTAAATAACTTTGGGAGATATGGCGAATAGTATGTAGTATATAGTAATAATGGATAATAATATAATATATATGTAGAATGACATATGCTATATTGTTGAATAGTTACCTAACAACATATATATACCAAATAGGAGAGTTTTTTAAAAAATTGAAGAAATTAGTGGTTGAAGCCATACATTTTCGAGTTACAACGAGTGTCACGTGGTCTCATCAGCCGTGAGAGGGTTAACTATTTCTTCTAAAGCAACAGGTACTACGTTCATTTTTTAATGCAGTTTGTAGTAATTTGTGCATTTATTTTCCCGTGATGATGTGTAGAACATTTAGTTAGCATATTTGGTTGAGACTTGAAAAAAATATACATGGTGATGCAAAATTCAGCTTTGAAGTACAGAAAGTATAAATTGGTTTTCAAAATGTGAAGAAAGTGCATATATTAACGAATGCCCTGTATGTACTTCTGAATGGTACAGTAACATATTCCTCTTTTATCATTCGTTAACCACAGTATGGTGTGTCAAAGCCACATATAATGGAATCGAATCTGTTTTATTTTGAAAAAACTAAAAAAGAGAAACAAACGTTATAAGAAACGTTTTAACGTTTCTTCAAGGGCAAAGGACCCTTATCGCAACAGGACAAAATGGAGGGGTTTCCTCTTCAATTTTAGCTTTATTTCGTCAAAATATGTAAATAACTTTGGGAGATATGGCGAATAGTATGTAGTATATAGTAACAATGATTAACAATATAATATATATGTAGAATGACATATGCTATATTGTTGAATAGTTGCCTAACAACATATATATACCAAATAGGAGAGTTTTGAAAAAAATTGAAGAAATTAGTGGTTGAAGCCATACATTTTCGAGTTACAACGAGTGTCACGTGGTCTCATCAGCCGTGAGAGGGTTAACTATTTCTTCTAAAGCAACAGGTACTACGTTCATTTTTTAGTGCAGTTTGTAGTAATTTGTGCATTTATTTTCCGCTGATGATGTGTAGAACATTTAGTTAGCATATTTGGTTGAGATTTGGAAAAAATATACAGGGTGATGCAAAATTCAGCTTTGAAGTACAGAAAGTATAAATTTTTTTTCAAAATGTGAAGAAAGTGCATATATTAACGAATGTCCTGTATGTACTTCTGAATGGTACAGTAACATATTCCTCTTTTATCATTCGTTAACCACAGTATGGTGTGTCAAAGCCACATATAATGGAATCGAATCTGTTTTATTTTGAAAAAACTAAAAAAGAGAAACAAACGTTATAAGAGGAATTTTAACGTTTCTTCAAGGGCAAAGGACCCTTATCGCAAAAGGACAAAATGGAGGGGTTTCCTCTTCAATTTTAGCTTTATTTCGTCAAAATATGTAAATAACTTCGGGAGATATGGCGAATAGTATGTAGTATATAGTAATAATGGATAATAATATAATATATATGTAGAATGACATATGCTATATTGTTGAATAGTTGCCTAACAACATATATATACAAAATAGGAGAGTTTTTAAAAAAATTGAGGAAATTAGTGGTTGAAGCCATACATTTTCCAGTTACAACGAGTGTCACGTGGTCTCATCAGCCGTGAGAGGGTTAACTATTTCTTCTAAAGCAACAGGTACTACGTTCATTTTTTAGTGCAGTTTGTAGTAATTTGTGCATTTATTTTCTCGTGATGATGTGTAGAACATTTAGTTAGCATATTTGGTTGAGATTTGGAAAAAATATACAGGGTGATGCAAAATTCAGCTTTGAAGTAGAGAAAGTATAAATTGGTTTTCAAAATGTGAAGAAAGTGCATATATTAACGAATGCCCTGTATGTACTTCTGAATGGTACAGTAACATATTCCTCTTTTATCATTCGTTAACCACAGTATGGTGTGTCAAAGCCACATATAATGGAATCGAATCTGTTTTATTTTGAAAAAAACTAAAAAAGAGAAACAAACGTTATAAGAGGAATTTTAACGTTTCTTCAAGGGCAAAGGACCCTTATCGCAAAAGGACAAAATGGAGGGGTTTCCTCTTCAATTTTAGCTTTATTTCGTCAAAATATGTAAATAACTTTGGGAGATATGGCGAATAGTATGTAGTATATAGTAACAATGATTAACAATATAATATATATGTAGAATGACATATGCTATATTGTTGAATAGTTGCCTAACAACATATTTATACCAAATAGGAGAGTTTTTAAAAAAATTGAAGAAATTAGTGGTTGAAGCCATACATTTTCCAGTTACAACGAGTGTCACGTGGTCTCATCAGCCGTGAGAGGGTTAACTATTTCTTCTAAAGCAACAGGTACAACGTTCATTTTTTAGTGCAGTTTGTAGTAATTTGTGCATTTATTTTCCGCTGATGATGTGTAGAACATTTAGTTAGCATATTTGGTTGAGATTTGGAAAAAATATACAGGGTGATGCAAAATTCAGCTTTGAAGTACAGAAAGTATAAATTGGTTTTCAAAATGTGAAGAAAGTGCATATATTAACGAATGTCCTGTATGTACTTCTGAATGGTACAGTAACATATTCCTCTTTTATCATTCGTTAACCACAGTATGGTGTGTCAAAGCCACATATAATGGAATCGAATCTGTTTTATTTTGAAGAAACTAAAAAAGAGAAACAAACGTTATAAGAGGAATTTTAACGTTTCTTCAAGGGCAAAGGACCCTTATCGCAAAAGGACAAAATGGAGGGGTTTCCTCTTCAATTTGAGCTTTATTTCGTCAAAATATGTAAATAACTTTGGGAGATATGGCGAATAGTATGTAGTATATAGTAACAATGATTAACAATATAATATATATGTAGAATGACATATGCTATATTGTTGAATAGTTGCCTAACAACATATATATACCAAATAGGAGAGTTTTTAAAAAAATTGAGGAAATTAGTGGTTGAAGCCATACATTTTCCAGTTACAACGAGTGTCACGTGGTCTCATCAGCCGTGAGAGGGTTAACTATTTCTTCTAAAGCAACAGGTACTACGTTCATTTTTTAGTGCAGTTTGTAGTAATTTGTGCATTTATTTTCTCGTGATGATGTGTAGAACATTTAGTAGCATATTTGGTTGAGATTTGGAAAAAATATACAGGGTGATGGCAAATTCAGCTTTGTAGTACAGAAAGTATAAATTGGTTTTCAAAATGTGAAGAAAGTGCATATATTAACGAATGTCCTGTATGTACTTCTGAATGGTACAGTAACATATTCCTCTTTTATCATTCGTTAACCACAGTATGGTGTGTCAAAGCCACATATAATGGAATCGAATCTGTTTTATTTTGAAAAAACTAAAAAAGAGAAACAAACGTTATAAGAGGAATTTTAACGTTTCTTCAAGGGCAAAGGACCCTTATCGCAAAAGGACAAAATGGAGGGGTTTCCTCTTCTATTTTAGTTTTATTTCGTCAAAATATGTAAATAACTTTGGGAGATATGGCGAATAGTATGTAGTATATAGTAACAATGATTAACAATATAATATATATGTAGAATGACATATGCTATATTGTTGAATAGTTGCCTAACAACATATATATACCAAATAGGAGAGTTTTTAAAAAAATTGAAGAAATTAGTGGTTGAAGCCATATATTTTCCAGTTACAACGAGTGTCACGTGGTCTCATCAGCCGTGAGAGGGTTAACTATTTCTTCTAAAGCAACAGGTACTACGTTCATTTTTTAGTGCAGTTTGTAGTAATTTGTGCATTTATTTTCTCGTGATGATGTGTAGAACATTTAGTTAGCATATTTGGTTGAGATTTGGAAAAAATATACAGGGTGATGCCAAATTCAGCTTTGTAGTACAGAAAGTATAAATTGGTTTTCAAAATGTGAAGAAAGTGCATATATTAACGAATGTCCTGTATGTACTTCTGAATGGTACAGTAACATATTCCTCTTTTATCGTTCGTTAACCACAGTATGGTGTGTCAAAGCCACATATAATGGAATCGAATCTGTTTTATTTTGAAAAAACTAAAAAAGAGAAAAAAACGTTATAAGAGGAATTTTAACGTTTCTTCAAGGGCAAAGGACCCTTATCGCAAAAGGACAAAATGGAGGGGTTTCCTCTTCAATTTGAGCTTTATTTCGTCAAAATATGTAAATAACTTTGGGAGATATGGCGAATAGTATGTAGTATATAGTAACAATGGATAACAATATAATATATATGTAGAATGACATATGCTATATTGTTGAATAGTTGCCTAACAACATATATATACCAAATATTAGAGTTTTTAAAAAAATTGAGGAAATTAGTGGTTGAAGCCATACATTTTCCAGTTACAACGAGTGTCACGTGGTCTCATCAGCCGTGAGAGGGTTAACTATTTCTTCTAAAGCAACAGGTACTACGTTCATTTTTTAATGCAGTTTGTAGTAATTTGTGCATTTATTTTCCCGTGATGATGTGTAGAACATTTAGTTAGCATATTTAGTTGAGATTTGGAAAAAATATACAGGGTGATGCAAAATTCAGCTTTGTAGTACAGAAAGTATAAATTGGTTTTCAAAATGTGAAGAAAGTGCATATATTAACGAATGTCCTGTATGTACTTCTGAATGGTACAGTAACATATTCCTCTTTTATCATTCGTTAACCACAGTATGGTGTGTCAAAGCCACTATATAATGGAATCGAATCTGTTTTATTTTGAAAAAATTAAAAAAGAGAAACAAACCTTATAGGAGGAATTTTAACGTTTCTTCAAGGGCAAAGGACCTTAGCGCAACCGTACAAAATGGAGGGGTTTCCTCTTCAATTTTAGCTTTATTTCGTCAAAATATGTAAATAACTTTGGGAGATATGGCGAATAGTATGTAGTATATAGTAACAATGATTAACAATATAATATATATGTAGAATGACATATGCTATATTGTTGAATAGTTGCCTAACAACATATATATACCAAATAGGAGAGTTTTTTAAAAAAAATTGAAGAAATTAGTGGTTTAAGCCATACATTTTCCAGTTACAACGAGTGTCACGTGGTCTCATCAGCCGTGAGAGGGTTAATTATTTCTTCTAAAGCAACAGGTACTACGTTCATTTTTTAGTGCAGTTTGTAGTAATTTGTGCATTTATTTTCCGCTGATGATGTGTAGAACATTTAGTTAGCATATTTGGTTGAGATTTGGAAAAAATATACAGGGTGATGCAAAATTCAGCTTTGTAGTACAGAAAGTATAAATTGGTTTTCAAAATGTGAAGAAAGTGCATATATTAACGAATGCCCTGTATGTACTTCTGAATGGCACAGTAACATATTCCTCTTTTATCATTCGTTAACCACAGTATGGTGTGTCAAAGCCACATATAATGGAATCGAATCTGTTTTATTTTGAAAAAAAAAAACTAAAAAAGAGAAACAAACGTTATAAGAGGAATTTTAACGTTTCTTGAAGGGCAAAGGACATTTATCGCAACCGTACAAAATGGATAGGTTTGCTCTTCAATTTGAGCTTTATTTCGTCAAAATATGTAAATAACTTTGGGAGATATGGCGAATAGTATGTAGTATATAGTAACAATGGATAACAATATAATATATATGTAGCATGACAAATGCTATATTGTTGAATAGTTGCCTAACAACATATATATACCAAATAGGAGAGTTTTTAAAAAAATTGAAGAAATTAGTGGTTGAAGCCATACATTTTCCAGTTACAACGAGTGTCACGTGGTCTCATCAGCCGTGAGAGGGTTAACTATTTCTTCTAAAGCAACAGGTACAACGTTCATTTTTTAGTGCAGTTTGTATTAATTTGTGCATTTATTTTCTCGTGATGATGTGTAAAACATTTAGTTAGCATATTTGGTTGAGATTTGGAAAAAATATACAGGGTGATGCCAAATTCAGCTTAGTAGTACTGAAACTATAAATTGGTTTTCAAAATGTGAAGAAAGTGCATATATTAACGAATGTCCTGTATGTACTTCTGAATGGTACAGTAACATATTCCTCTTTTATCATTCGTTAACCACAGTATGGTGTGTCAAAGCCACATATAATGGAATCGAATCTGTTTTATTTTGAAGAAACTAAAAAAGAGAAACAAACGTTATAAGAGGAATTTTAACGTTTCTTCAAGGGCAAAGGACCCTTATCGCAAAAGGACAAAATGGAGGGGTTTCCTCTTCAATTTTAGCTTTATTTCGTCAAAATATGTAAATAACTTTGGGAGATATGGCGAATAGTATGTAGTATATAGTAACAATGATTAACAATATTATATATATGTAGAATGACATATGCTATATTGTTGAATAGTTGCCTAACAACATATATATACCAAATAGGAGAGTTTTTAAAAAAATTGAAGAAATTAGTGGTTGAAGCCATACATTTTCCAGTTACAACGAGTGTCACGTGGTCTCATCAGCCGTGAGAGGGTTAACTATTTCTTCTAAAGCAACAGGTACTACGTTCATTTTTTAGTGCAGTTTTTAGTAATTTGTGCATTTATTTTCCGCTGATGATGTGTAGAACATTTAGTAGCATATTTGGTTGAGATTTGGAAAAAATATACAGGGTGATGGCAAATTCAGCTTTGTAGTACAGAAAGTATAAATTGGTTTTCAAAATGTGAAGAAAGTGCATATATTAACGAATGTCCTGTATGTACTTCTGAATGGTACAGTAACATATTCCTCTTTTATCATTCGTTAACCACAGTATGGTGTGTCAAAGCCACATATAATGGAATCGAATCTGTTTTATTTTGAAAAAACTAAAAAAGAGAAACAAACGTTATAAGAGGAATTTTAACGTTTCTTCAAGGGCAAAGGACCCTTATCGCAAAAGGACAAAATGGAGGGGTTTCCTCTTCTATTTTAGTTTTATTTCGTCAAAATATGTAAATAACTTTGGGAGATATGGCGAATAGTATGTAGTATATAGTAACAATGATTAACAATATAATATATATGTAGAATGACATATGCTATATTGTTGAATAGTTGCCTAACAACATATATATACCAAATAGGAGAGTTTTTAAAAAAATTGAAGAAATTAGTGGTTGAAGCCATATATTTTCCAGTTACAACGAGTGTCACGTGGTCTCATCAGCCGTGAGAGGGTTAACTATTTCTTCTAAAGCAACAGGTACTACGTTCATTTTTTAGTGCAGTTTGTAGTAATTTGTGCATTTATTTTCTCGTGATCATGTGTAGAACATTTAGTTAGCATATTTGGTTGAGATTTGGAAAAAATATACAGGGTGATGCCAAATTCAGCTTTGTAGTACAGAAAGTATAAATTGGTTTTCAAAATGTGAAGAAAGTGCATATATTAACGAATGTCCTGTATGTACTTCTGAATGGTACAGTAACATATTCCTCTTTTATCATTCGTTAACCACAGTATGGTGTGTCAAAGCCACATATAATGGAATCGAATCTGTTTTATTTTGAAAAAACTAAAAAAGAGAAAAAAACGTTATAAGAGGAATTTTAACGTTTCTTCAAGGGCATAGGACCCTTATCGCAAAAGGACAAAATGGAGGGGTTTCCTCTTCAATTTGAGCTTTATTTCGTCAAAATATGTAAATAACTTTGGGAGATATGGCGAATAGTATGTAGTATATAGTAACAATGGATAACAATATAATATATATGTAGAATGACATATGCTATATTGTTGAATAGTTGCCTAACAACATATATATACCAAATATTAGAGTTTTTAAAAAAATTGAGGAAATTAGTGGTTGAAGCCATACATTTTCCAGTTACAACGAGTGTCACGTGGTCTCATCAGCCGTGAGAGGGTTAACTATTTCTTCTAAAGCAACAGGTACTACGTTCATTTTTTAATGCAGTTTGTAGTAATTTGTGCATTTATTTTCCCGTGATGATGTGTAGAACATTTAGTTAGCATATTTAGTTGAGATTTGGAAAAAATATACAGGGTGATGCAAAATTCAGCTTTGTAGTACAGAAAGTATAAATTGGTTTTCAAAATGTGAAGAAAGTGCATATATTAACGAATGCCCTGTATGTACTTCTGAATGGCACAGTAACATATTCCTCTTTTATCATTCGTTAACCACAGTATGGTGTGTCAAAGCCACTATATAATGGAATCGAATCTGTTTTATTTTGAAAAAATTAAAAAAGAGAAACAAACCTTATAGGAGGAATTTTAACGTTTCTTCAAGGGCAAAGGACCTTAGCGCAACCGTACAAAATGGAGGGGTTTCCTCTTCAATTTTAGCTTTATTTCGTCAAAATATGTAAATAACTTTGGGAGATATGGCGAATAGTATGTAGTATATAGTAACAATGGATAACAATATAATATATATGTAGCATGACAAATGCTATATTGTTGAATAGTTGCCTAACAACATATATATACCAAATAGGATAGTTTTTAAAAAAATTGAAGAAATTAGTGGTTGAAGCCATACATTTTCCAGTTACAACGAGTGTCACGTGGTCTCATCAGCCGTGAGAGGGTTAACTATTTCTTCTAAAGCAACAGGTACTACGTTCATTTTTTAGTGCAGTTTGTAGTAATTTGTGCATTTATTTTCTCGTGATGATGTGTAGAACATTTAGTTAGCATATTTGGTTGAGATTTGGAAAAAATATACAGGGTGATGCCAAATTCAGCTTTGTAGTACAGAAAGTATAAATTTTTTTTCAAAATGTGAAGAAAGTGCATATATTAACGAATGTCCTGTATGTACTTCTGAATGGTACAGTAACATATTCCTCTTTTATCATTCGTTAACCACAGTATGGTGTGTCAAAGCCACATATAATGGAATCGAATCTGTTTTATTTTGAAAAAACTAAAAAAGAGAAAAAAACGTTATAAGAGGAATTTTAACGTTTCTTCAAGGGCAAAGGACCCTTATCGCAAAAGGACAAAATGGAGGGGTTTCCTCTTCAATTTTAGCTTTATTTCGTCAAAATATGTAAATAACTTTGGGAGATATGGCGAATAGTATGTAGTATATAGTAACAATGATTAACAATATAATATATATGTAGAATGACATATGCTATATTGTTGAATAGTTGCCTAACAACATATATATACCAAATATTAGAGTTTTTAAAAAAATTGAGGAAATTAGTGGTTGAAGCCATACATTTTCCAGTTACAACGAGTGTCACGTGGTCTCATCAGCCGTGAGAGGGTTAACTATTTCTTCTAAAGCAACAGGTACTACGTTCATTTTTTAATGCAGTTTGTAGTAATTTGTGCATTTATTTTCCCGTGATGATGTGTAGAACATTTAGTTAGCATATTTAGTTGAGATTTGGAAAAAATATACAGGGTGATGCAAAATTCAGCTTTGTAGTACAGAAAGTATAAATTGGTTTTCAAAATGTGAAGAAAGTGCATATATTAACGAATGTCCTGTATGTACTTCTGAATGGTACAGTAACATATTCCTCTTTTATCATTCGTTAACCACAGTATGGTGTGTCAAAGCCACATATAATGGAATCGAATCTGTTTTATTTTGAAAAAACTAAAAAAGAGAAACAAACGTTATAAGAGGAATTTTAACGTTTCTTCAAGGGCAAAGGACCCTTATCGCAAAAGGACAAAATGGAGGGGTTTCCTCTTCAATTTTAGCTTTATTTCGTCAAAATATGTAAATAACTTTGGGAGATATGGCGAATAGTATGTAGTATATAGTAACAATGGATAACAATATAATATATATGTAGAATGACATATGCTATATTGTTGAATAGTTGCCTAACAACATATATATACCAAATAGGAGAGTTTTTAAAAAAATTGAAGAAATTAGTGGTTGAAGCCATACATTTTCCAGTTACAACGAGTGTCACGTGGTCTCATCAGCCGTGAGAGGGTTAACTATTTCTTCTAAAGCAACAGGTACTACGTTCATTTTTTAGTGCAGTTTGTAGTAATTTGTGCATTTATTTTCTCGTGATGATGTGTAGAACATTTAGTAGCATATTTGGTTGAGATTTGGAAAAAATATACAGGGTGATGGCAAATTCAGCTTTGTAGTACAGAAAGTATAAATTGGTTTTCAAAATGTGAAGAAAGTGCATATATTAACGAATGCCCTGTATGTACTTCTGAATGGCACAGTAACATATTCCTCTTTTATCATTCGTTAACCACAGTATGGTGTGTCAAAGCCACTATATAATGGAATCGAATCTGTTTTATTTTGAAAAAACTAAAAAAGAGAAACAAACCTTATAGGAGGAATTTTAACGTTTCTTCAAGGGCAAAGGACCTTAGCGCAACCGTACAAAATGGAGGGGTTTCCTCTTCAATTTTAGCTTTATTTCGTCAAAATATGTAAATAACTTTGGGAGATATGGCGAATAGTATGTAGTATATAGTAACAATGATTAACAATATAATATATATGTAGAATGACATATGCTATATTGTTGAATAGTTGCCTAACAACATATATATACCAAATAGGAGAGTTTTTTAAAAAAAATTGAAGAAATTAGTGGTTTAAGCCATACATTTTCCAGTTACAACGAGTGTCACGTGGTCTCATTAGCCGTGAGAGGGTTAATTATTTCTTCTAAAGCAACAGGTACTACGTTCATTTTTTAGTGCAGTTTGTAGTAATTTGTGCATTTATTTTCCGCTGATGATGTGTAGAACATTTAGTTAGCATATTTGGTTGAGATTTGGAAAAAATATACAGGGTGATGCAAAATTCAGCTTTGTAGTACAGAAAGTATAAATTGGTTTTCAAAATGTGAAGAAAGTGCATATATTAACGAATGCCCTGTATGTACTTCTGAATGGCACAGTAACATATTCCTCTTTTATCATTCGTTAACCACAGTATGGTGTGTCAAAGCCACATATAATGGAATCGAATCTGTTTTATTTTGAAAAAAAAAACTAAAAAAGAGAAACAAACGTTATAAGAGGAATTTTAACGTTTCTTGAAGGGCAAAGGACATTTATCGCAACCGTAAAAAATGGATAGGCTTGCTCTTCAATTTGAGCTTTATTTCGTCAAAATATGTAAATAACTTTGGGAGATATGGCGAATAGTATGTAGTATATAGTAACAATGGATAACAATATAATATATATGTAGCATGACAAATGCTATATTGTTGAATAGTTGCCTAACAACATATATATACCAAATAGGAGAGTTTTTAAAAAAATTGAAGAAATTAGTGGTTGAAGCCATACATTTTCCAGTTACAACGAGTGTCACGTGGTCTCATCAGCCGTGAGAGGGTTAACTATTTCTTCTAAAGCAACAGGTACTACGTTCATTTTTTAGTGCAGTTTGTAGTAATTTGTGCATTTATTTTCTCGTGATGATGTGTAGAACATTTAGTTAGCATATTTGGTTGAGATTTGGAAAAAATATACAGGGTGATGCCAAATTCAGCTTTGTAGTACAGAAAGTATAAATTGGTTTTCAAAATGTGAAGAAAGTGCATATATTAACGAATGTCCTGTATGTACTTCTGAATGGTACAGTAACATATTCCTCTTTTATCATTCGTTAACCACAGTATGGTGTGTCAAAGCCACATATAATGGAATCGAATCTGTTTTATTTTGAAGAAACTAAAAAATAGAAAAAACGTTATAAGAGGAATTTTAACGTTTCTTCAAGGGCAAAGGACCCTTATCGCAAAAGGACAAAATAGAGGGGTTTCCTCTTCAATTTTAGCTTTATTTCGTCAAAATATGTAAATAACTTTGGGAGATATGGCGAATAGTATGTAGTATATAGTAACAATGATTAACAATATAATATATATGTAGAATGACATATGCTATATTGTTGAATAGTTGCCTAACAACATATATATACCAAATAGGAGAGTTTTTAAAAAAATTGAAGAAATTAGTGGTTGAAGCCATACATTTTCGAGTTACAACGAGTGTCACGTGGTCTCATCAGCCGTGAGAGGGTTAACTATTTCTTCTAAAGCAACAGGTACTACGTTCATTTTTTAGTGCAGTTTGTAGTAATTTGTGCATTTATTTTCCGCTGATGATGTGTAGAACATTTAGTTAGCATATTTGGTTGAGCTTTGGAAAAAATATACAGGGTGATGCAAAATTCAGCTTTGAAGTACAGAAAGTATAAATTGGTTTTCAAAATGTGAAGAAAGTGCATATATTAACGAATGCCCTGTATGTACTTCTGAATGGTACAGTAACATATTCCTCTTTTATCATTCGTTAACCACAGTATGGTGTGTCAAAGCCACATATAATGGAATCGAATCTGTTTTATTTTGAAAAAAACTAAAAAAGAGAAACAAACGTTATAAGAGGAATTTTAACGTTTCTTCAAGGGCAAAGGACCCTTATCGCAAAAGGACAAAATGGAGGGGTTTCCTCTTCAATTTTAGCTTTATTTCGTCAAAATATGTAAATAACTTTGGGAGATATGGCGAATAGTATGTAGTATATAGTAACAATGATTAACAATATAATATATATGTAGAATGACATATGCTATATTGTTGAATAGTTGCCTAACAACATATTTATACCAAATAGGAGAGTTTTTAAAAAAATTGAAGAAATTAGTGGTTGAAGCCATACATTTTCCAGTTACAACGAGTGTCACGTGGTCTCATCAGCCGTGAGAGGGTTAACTATTTCTTCTAAAGCAACAGGTACAACGTTCATTTTTTAGTGCAGTTTGTAGTAATTTGTGCATTTATTTTCCGCTGATGATGTGTAGAACATTTAGTTAGCATATTTGGTTGAGATTTGGAAAAAATATACAGGGTGATGCAAAATTCAGCTTTGAAGTACAGAAAGTATAAATTGGTTTTCAAAATGTGAAGAAAGTGCATATATTAACGAATGCCCTGTATGTACTTCTGAATGGTACAGTAACATATTCCTCTTTTATCATTCGTTAACCACAGTATGGTGTGTCAAAGCCACATATAATGGAATCGAATCTGTTTTATTTTGTAAAAAACTAAAAAAGAGAAACAAACGTTATAAGAGGAATTTTAACGTTTCTTCAAGGGCAAAGGACATTTATCGCAACCGTACAACATGGAGGGGTTCCCAATTCAATTTTAGCTTTATTTCGTCAAAATTTGTAAATAACTTTGGGAGATATGGCGAATAGTATGTAGTATATAGTAATAATGGATAATAATATAATATATATGTAGAATGACATATGCTATATTGTTGAATAGTTACCTAACAACATATATATACCAAATAGGAGAGTTTTTTAAAAAATTGAAGAAATTAGTGGTTGAAGCCATACATTTTCGAGTTACAACGAGTGTCACGTGGTCTCATCAGCCGTGAGAGGGTTAACTATTTCTTCTAAAGCAACAGGTACTACGTTCATTTTTTAATGCAGTTTGTAGTAATTTGTGCATTTATTTTCCCGTGATGATGTGTAGAACATTTAGTTAGCATATTTGGTTGAGACTTGAAAAAAATATACATGGTGATGCAAAATTCAGCTTTGAAGTACAGAAAGTATAAATTGGTTTTCAAAATGTGAAGAAAGTGCATATATTAACGAATGCCCTGTATGTACTTCTGAATGGTACAGTAACATATTCCTCTTTTATCATTCGTTAACCACAGTATGGTGTGTCAAAGCCACATATAATGGAATCGAATCTGTTTTATTTTGAAAAAACTAAAAAAGAGAAACAAACGTTATAAGAAACGTTTTAGCGTTTCTTCAAGGGCAAAGGACCCTTATCGCAACAGGACAAAATGGAGGGGTTTCCTCTTCAATTTTAGCTTTATCTCGTCAAAATATGTAAATAACTTTGGGAGATATGGCGAATAGTATGTAGTATATAGTAACAATGATTAACAATATAATATATATGTAGAATGACATATGCTATATTGTTGAATAGTTGCCTAACAACATATATATACCAAATAGGAGAGTTTTGAAAAAAATTGAAGAAATTAGTGGTTGAAGCCATACATTTTCGAGTTACAACGAGTGTCACGTGGTCTCATCAGCCGTGAGAGGGTTAACTATTTCTTCTAAAGCAACAGGTACTACGTTCATTTTTTAGTGCAGTTTGTAGTAATTTGTGCATTTATTTTCCGCTGATGATGTGTAGAACATTTAGTTAGCATATTTGGTTGAGATTTGGAAAAAATATACAGGGTGATGCCAAATTCAGCTTTGTAGTACAGAAAGTATAAATTGGTTTTCAAAATGTGAAGAAAGTGCATATATTAACGAATGTCCTGTATGTACTTCTGAATGGTACAGTAACATATTCCTCTTTTATCATTCGTTAACCACAGTATGGTGTGTCAAAGCCACATATAATGGAATCGAATCTGTTTTATTTTGAAAAAACTAAAAAAGAGAAACAAACGTTATAAGAGGAATTTTAACGTTTCTTCAAGGGCAAAGGACCCTTATCGCAAAAGGACAAAATGGAGGGGTTTCCTCTTCAATTTTAGCTTTATTTCGTCAAAATATGTAAATAACTTCGGGAGATATGGCGAATAGTATGTAGTATATAGTAATAATGGATAATAATATAATATATATGTAGAATGACATATGCTATATTGTTGAATAGTTGCCTAACAACATATATATACCAAATAGGAGAGTTTTTAAAAAAATTGAGGAAATTAGTGGTTGAAGCCATACATTTTCCAGTTACAACGAGTGTCACGTGGTCTCATCAGCCGTGAGAGGGTTAACTATTTCTTCTAAAGCAACATGTACTACGTTCATTTTTTAGTGCAGTTTGTAGTAATTTGTGCATTTATTTTCTCGTGATGATGTGTAGAACATTTAGTTAGCATATTTGGTTGAGATTTGGAAAAAATATACAGGGTGATGCAAAATTCAGCTTTGAAGTACAGAAAGTATAAATTGGTTTTCAAAATGTGAAGAAAGTGCATATATTAACGAATGCCCTGTATGTACTTCTGAATGGTACAGTAACATATTCCTCTTTTATCATTCGTTAACCACAGTATGGTGTGTCAAAGCCACATATAATGGAATCGAATCTGTTTTATTTTGAAAAAAACTAAAAAAGAGAAACAAACGTTATAAGAGGAATTTTAACGTTTCTTCAAGGGCAAAGGACCCTTATCGCAAAAGGACAAAATGGAGGGGTTTCCTCTTCAATTTTAGCTTTATTTCGTCAAAATATGTAAATAACTTTGGGAGATATGGCGAATAGTATGTAGTATATAGTAACAATGATTAACAATATAATATATATGTAGAATGACATATGCTATATTGTTGAATAGTTGCCTAACAACATATTTATACCAAATAGGAGAGTTTTTAAAAAAATTGAAGAAATTAGTGGTTGAAGCCATACATTTTCCAGTTACAACGAGTGTCACGTGGTCTCATCAGCCGTGAGAGGGTTAACTATTTCTTCTAAAGCAACAGGTACAACGTTCATTTTTTAGTGCAGTTTGTAGTAATTTGTGCATTTATTTTCCGCTGATGATGTGTAGAACATTTAGTTAGCATATTTGGTTGAGATTTGGAAAAAATATACAGGGTGATGCAAAATTCAGCTTTGAAGTACAGAAAGTATAAATTGGTTTTCAAAATGTGAAGAAAGTGCATATATTAACGAATGCCCTGTATGTACTTCTGAATGGTACAGTAACATATTCCTCTTTTATCATTCGTTAACCACAGTATGGTGTGTCAAAGCCACATATAATGGAATCGAATCTGTTTTATTTTGAAGAAACTAAAAAAGAGAAACAAACGTTATAAGAGGAATTTTAACGTTTCTTCAAGGGCAAAGGACCCTTATCGCAAAAGGACAAAATGGAGGGGTTTCCTCTTCAATTTGAGCTTTATTTCGTCAAAATATGTAAATAACTTTGGGAGATATGGCGAATAGTATGTAGTATATAGTAACAATGATTAACAATATAATATATATGTAGAATGACATATGCTATATTGTTGAATAGTTGCCTAACAACATATATATACCAAATATTAGAGTTTTTAAAAAAATTGAGGAAATTAGTGGTTGAAGCCATACATTTTCCAGTTACAACGAGTGTCACGTGGTCTCATCAGCCGTGAGAGGGTTAACTATTTCTTCTAAAGCAACAGGTACTACGTTCATTTTTTAATGCAGTTTGTAGTAATTTGTGCATTTATTTTCCCGTGATGATGTGTAGAACATTTAGTTAGCATATTTAGTTGAGATTTGGAAAAAATATACAGGGTGATGCAAAATTCAGCTTTGTAGTACAGAAAGTATAAATTGGTTTTCAAAATGTGAAGAAAGTGCATATATTAACGAATGTCCTGTATGTACTTCTGAATGGTACAGTAACATATTCCTCTTTTATCATTCGTTAACCACAGTATGGTGTGTCAAAGCCACATATAATGGAATCGAATCTGTTTTATTTTGAAAAAACTAAAAAAGAGAAACAAACGTTATAAGAGGAATTTTAACGTTTCTTCAAGGGCAAAGGACCCTTATCGCAAAAGGACAAAATGGAGGGGTTTCCTCTTCAATTTTAGCTTTATTTCGTCAAAATATGTAAATAACTTTGGGAGATATGGCGAATAGTATGTAGTATATAGTAACAATGGATAACAATATAATATATATGTAGAATGACATATGCTATATTGTTGAATAGTTGCCTAACAACATATATATACCAAATAGGAGAGTTTTTAAAAAAATTGAAGAAATTAGTGGTTGAAGCCATACATTTTCCAGTTACAACGAGTGTCACGTGGTCTCATCAGCCGTGAGAGGGTTAACTATTTCTTCTAAAGCAACAGGTACTACGTTCATTTTTTAGTGCAGTTTGTAGTAATTTGTGCATTTATTTTCTCGTGATGATGTGTAGAACATTTAGTAGCATATTTGGTTGAGATTTGGAAAAAATATACAGGGTGATGGCAAATTCAGCTTTGTAGTACAGAAAGTATAAATTGCTTTTCAAAATGTGAAGAAAGTGCATATATTAACGAATGTCCTGTATGTACTTCTGAATGGTACAGTAACATATTCCTCTTTTATCATTCGTTAACCACAGTATGGTGTGTCAAAGCCACATATAATGGAATCGAATCTGTTTTATTTTGAAAAAACTAAAAAAGAGAAACAAACGTTATAAGAGGAATTTTAACGTTTCTTCAAGGGCAAAGGACCCTTATCGCAAAAGGACAAAATGGAGGGGTTTCCTCTTCTATTTTAGTTTTATTTCGTCAAAATATGTAAATAACTTTGGGAGATATGGCGAATAGTATGTAGTATATAGTAACAATGATTAACAATATAATATATATGTAGAATGACATATGCTATATTGTTGAATAGTTGCCTAACAACATATATATACCAAATAGGAGAGTTTTTAAAAAAATTGAAGAAATTAGTGGTTGAAGCCATATGTTTTCCAGTTACAACGAGTGTCACGTGGTCTCATCAGCCGTGAGAGGGTTAACTATTTCTTCTAAAGCAACAGGTACTACGTTCATTTTTTAGTGCAGTTTGTAGTAATTTGTGCATTTATTTTCTCGTGATGATGTGTAGAACATTTAGTTAGCATATTTGGTTGAGATTTGGAAAAAATATACAGGGTGATGCCAAATTCAGCTTTGTAGTACAGAAAGTATAAATTGGTTTTCAAAATGTGAAGAAAGTGCATATATTAACGAATGTCCTGTATGTACTTCTGAATGGTACAGTAACATATTCCTCTTTTATCATTCGTTAACCACAGTATGGTGTGTCAAAGCCACATATAATGGAATCGAATCTGTTTTATTTTGAAAAAACTAAAAAAGAGAAAAAAACGTTATAAGAGGAATTTTAACGTTTCTTCAAGGGCAAAGGACCCTTATCGCAAAAGGACAAAATGGAGGGGTTTCCTCTTCAATTTGAGCTTTATTTCGTCAAAATATGTAAATAACTTTGGGAGATATGGCGAATAGTATGTAGTATATAGTAACAATGGATAACAATATAATATATATGTAGAATGACATATGCTATATTGTTGAATAGTTGCCTAACAACATATATATACCAAATATTAGAGTTTTTTAAAAAATTGAGGAAATTAGTGGTTGAAGCCATACATTTTCCAGTTACAACGAGTGTCACGTGGTCTCATCAGCCGTGAGAGGGTTAACTATTTCTTCTAAAGCAACAGGTACTACGTTCATTTTTTAATGCAGTTTGTAGTAATTTGTGCATTTATTTTCCCGTGATGATGTGTAGAACATTTAGTTAGCATATTTAGTTGAGATTTGGAAAAAATATACAGGGTGATGCAAAATTCAGCTTTGTAGTACAGAAAGTATAAATTGGTTTTCAAAATGTGAAGAAAGTGCATATATTAACGAATGTCCTGTATGTACTTCTGAATGGTACAGTAACATATTCCTCTTTTATCATTCGTTAACCACAGTATGGTGTGTCAAAGCCACATATAATGGAATCGAATCTGTTTTATTTTGAAAAAACTAAAAAAGAGAAACAAACGTTATAAGAGGAATTTTAACGTTTCTTCAAGGGCAAAGGACCCTTATCGCAAAAGGACAAAATGGAGGGGTTTCCTCTTCTATTTTAGTTTTATTTCGTCAAAATATGTAAATAACTTTGGGAGATATGGCGAATAGTATGTAGTATATAGTAACAATGGATAACAATATAATATATATGTAGAATGACATATGCTATATTGTTGAATAGTTGCCTAACAACATATATATACCAAATATTAGAGTTTTTAAAAAAATTGAGGAAATTAGTGGTTGAAGCCATACATTTTCCAGTTACAACGAGTGTCACGTGGTCTCATCAGCCGTGAGAGGGTTAACTATTTCTTCTAAAGCAACAGGTACTACGTTCATTTTTTAATGCAGTTTGTAGTAATTTGTGCATTTATTTTCCCGTGATGATGTGTAGAACATTTAGTTAGCATATTTAGTTGAGATTTGGAAAAAATATACAGGGTGATGCAAAATTCAGCTTTGTAGTACAGAAAGTATAAATTGGTTTTCAAAATGTGAAGAAAGTGCATATATTAACGAATGTCCTGTATGTACTTCTGAATGGTACAGTAACATATTCCTCTTTTATCATTCGTTAACCACAGTATGGTGTGTCAAAGCCACATATAATGGAATCGAATCTGTTTTATTTTGAAAAAACTAAAAAAGAGAAACAAACGTTATAAGAGGAATTTTAACGTTTCTTCAAGGGCAAAGGACCCTTATCGCAAAAGGACAAAATGGAGGGGTTTCCTCTTCAATTTTAGCTTTATTTCGTCAAAATATGTAAATAACTTTGGGAGATATGGCGAATAGTATGTAGTATATAGTAACAATGGATAACAATATAATATATATGTAGAATGACATATGCTATATTGTTGAATAGTTGCCTAACAACATATATATACCAAATAGGAGAGTTTTTAAAAAAATTGAAGAAATTAGTGGTTGAAGCCATACATTTTCCAGTTACAACGAGTGTCACGTGGTCTCATCAGCCGTGAGAGGGTTAACTATTTCTTCTAAAGCAACAGGTACTACGTTCATTTTTTAGTGCAGTTTGTAGTAATTTGTGCATTTATTTTCTCGTGATGATGTGTAGAACATTTAGTAGCATATTTGGTTGAGATTTGGAAAAAATATACAGGGTGATGGCAAATTCAGCTTTGTAGTACAGAAAGTATAAATTGCTTTTCAAAATGTGAAGAAAGTGCATATATTAACGAATGTCCTGTATGTACTTCTGAATGGTACAGTAACATATTCCTCTTTTATCATTCGTTAACCACAGTATGGTGTGTCAAAGCCACATATAATGGAATCGAATCTGTTTTATTTTGAAAAAACTAAAAAAGAGAAACAAACGTTATAAGAGGAATTTTAACGTTTCTTCAAGGGCAAAGGACCCTTATCGCAAAAGGACAAAATGGAGGGGTTTCCTCTTCTATTTTAGTTTTATTTCGTCAAAATATGTAAATAACTTTGGGAGATATGGCGAATAGTATGTAGTATATAGTAACAATGATTAACAATATAATATATATGTAGAATGACATATGCTATATTGTTGAATAGTTGCCTAACAACATATATATACCAAATAGGAGAGTTTTTAAAAAAATTGAAGAAATTAGTGGTTGAAGCCATATGTTTTCCAGTTACAACGAGTGTCACGTGGTCTCATCAGCCGTGAGAGGGTTAACTATTTCTTCTAAAGCAACAGGTACTACGTTCATTTTTTAGTGCAGTTTGTAGTAATTTGTGCATTTATTTTCTCGTGATGATGTGTAGAACATTTAGTTAGCATATTTGGTTGAGATTTGGAAAAAATATACAGGGTGATGCCAAATTCAGCTTTGTAGTACAGAAAGTATAAATTGGTTTTCAAAATGTGAAGAAAGTGCATATATTAACGAATGTCCTGTATGTACTTCTGAATGGTACAGTAACATATTCCTCTTTTATCATTCGTTAACCACAGTATGGTGTGTCAAAGCCACATATAATGGAATCGAATCTGTTTTATTTTGAAAAAACTAAAAAAGAGAAAAAAACGTTATAAGAGGAATTTTAACGTTTCTTCAAAAGCAAAGGACCCTTATCGCAAAAGGACAAAATGGAGGGGTTTCCTCTTCAATTTGAGCTTTATTTCGTCAAAATATGTAAATAACTTTGGGAGATATGGCGAATAGTATGTAGTATATAGTAACAATGGATAACAATATAATATATATGTAGAATGACATATGCTATATTGTTGAATAGTTGCCTAACAACATATATATACCAAATATTAGAGTTTTTTAAAAAATTGAGGAAATTAGTGGTTGAAGCCATACATTTTCCAGTTACAACGAGTGTCACGTGGTCTCATCAGCCGTGAGAGGGTTAACTATTTCTTCTAAAGCAACAGGTACTACGTTCATTTTTTAATGCAGTTTGTAGTAATTTGTGCATTTATTTTCCCGTGATGATGTGTAGAACATTTAGTTAGCATATTTAGTTGAGATTTGGAAAAAATATACAGGGTGATGCAAAATTCAGCTTTGTAGTACAGAAAGTATAAATTGGTTTTCAAAATGTGAAGAAAGTGCATATATTAACGAATGTCCTGTATGTACTTCTGAATGGTACAGTAACATATTCCTCTTTTATCATTCGTTAACCACAGTATGGTGTGTCAAAGCCACTATATAATGGAATCGAATCTGTTTTATTTTGAAAAAATTAAAAAAGAGAAACAAACCTTATAGGAGGAATTTTAACGTTTCTTCAAGGGCAAAGGACCTTAGCGCAACCGCACAAAATGGAGGGGTTTCCTCTTCAATTTTAGCTTTATTTCGTCAAAATATGTAAATAACTTTGGGAGATATGGCGAATAGTATGTAGTATATAGTAACAATGATTAACAATATAATATATATGTAGAATGACATATGCTATATTGTTGAATAGTTGCCTAACAACATATATATACCAAATAGGAGAGTTTTTTAAAAAAAATTGAAGAAATTAGTGGTTTAAGCCATACATTTTCCAGTTACAACGAGTGTCACGTGGTCTCATCAGCCGTGAGAGGGTTAATTATTTCTTCTAAAGCAACAGGTACTACGTTCATTTTTTAGTGCAGTTTGTAGTAATTTGTGCATTTATTTTCCGCTGATGATGTGTAGAACATTTAGTTAGCATATTTGGTTGAGATTTGGAAAAAATATACAGGGTGATGCAAAATTCAGCTTTGTAGTACAGAAAGTATAAATTGGTTTTCAAAATGTGAAGAAAGTGCATATATTAACGAATGCCCTGTATGTACTTCTGAATGGCACAGTAACATATTCCTCTTTTATCATTCGTTAACCACAGTATGGTGTGTCAAAGCCACATATAATGGAATCGAATCTGTTTTATTTTGAAAAAAAAAAACTAAAAAAGAGAAACAAACGTTATAAGAGGAATTTTAACGTTTCTTGAAGGGCAAAGGACATTTATCGCAACCGTACAAAATGGATAGGTTTGCTCTTCAATTTGAGCTTTATTTCGTCAAAATATGTAAATAACTTTGGGAGATATGGCGAATAGTATGTAGTATATAGTAACAATGGATAACAATATAATATATATGTAGCATGACAAATGCTATATTGTTGAATAGTTGCCTAACAACATATATATACCAAATAGGAGAGTTTTTAAAAAAATTGAAGAAATTAGTGGTTGAAGCCATACATTTTCCAGTTACAACGAGTGTCACGTGGTCTCATCAGCCGTGAGAGGGTTAACTATTTCTTCTAAAGCAACAGGTACAACGTTCATTTTTTAGTGCAGTTTGTATTAATTTGTGCATTTATTTTCTCGTGATGATGTGTAGAACATTTAGTTAGCATATTTGGTTGAGATTTGGAAAAAATATACAGGGTGATGCCAAATTCAGCTTAGTAGTACTGAAAGTATAAATTGGTTTTCAAAATGTGAAGAAAGTGCATATATTAACGAATGTCCTGTATGTACTTCTGAATGGTACAGTAACATATTCCTCTTTTATCATTCGTTAACCACAGTATGGTGTGTCAAAGCCACATATAATGGAATCGAATCTGTTTTATTTTGAAGAAACTAAAAAAGAGAAACAAACGTTATAAGAGGAATTTTAACGTTTCTTCAAGGGCAAAGGACCCTTATCGCAAAAGGACAAAATGGAGGGGTTTCCTCTTCAATTTTAGCTTTATTTCGTCAAAATATGTAAATAACTTTGGGAGATATGGCGAATAGTATGTAGTATATAGTAACAATGATTAACAATATTATATATATGTAGAATGACATATGCTATATTGTTGAATAGTTGCCTAACAACATATATATACCAAATAGGAGAGTTTTTAAAAAAATTGAAGAAATTAGTGGTTGAAGCCATACATTTTCCAGTTACAACGAGTGTCACGTGGTCTCATCAGCCGTGAGAGGGTTAACTATTTCTTCTAAAGCAACAGGTACTACGTTCATTTTTTAGTGCAGTTTGTAGTAATTTATGCATTTATTTTCTCGTGATGATGTGTAGAACATTTAGTAGCATATTTGGTTGAGATTTGGAAAAAATATACAGGGTGATGGCAAATTCAGCTTTGTAGTACAGAAAGTATAAATTGGTTTTCAAAATGTGAAGAAAGTGCATATATTAACGAATGTCCTGTATGTACTTCTGAATGGTACAGTAACATATTCCTCTTTTATCATTCGTTAACCACAGTATGGTGTGTCAAAGCCACATATAATGGAATCGAATCTGTTTTATTTTGAAAAAACTAAAAAAGAGAAACAAACGTTATAAGAGGAATTTTAACGTTTCTTCAAGGGCAAAGGACCCTTATCGCAAAAGGACAAAATGGAGGGGTTTCCTCTTCTATTTTAGTTTTATTTCGTCAAAATATGTAAATAACTTTGGGAGATATGGCGAATAGTATGTAGTATATAGTAACAATGATTAACAATATAATATATATGTAGAATGACATATGCTATATTGTTGAATAGTTGCCTAACAACATATATATACCAAATAGGAGAGTTTTTAAAAAAATTGAAGAAATTAGTGGTTGAAGCCATATATTTTCCAGTTACAACGAGTGTCACGTGGTCTCATCAGCCGTGAGAGGGTTAACTATTTCTTCTAAAGCAACAGGTACTACGTTCATTTTTTAGTGCAGTTTGTAGTAATTTGTGCATTTATTTTCTCGTGATGATGTGTAGAACATTTAGTTAGCATATTTGGTTGAGATTTGGAAAAAATATACAGGGTGATGCAAAATTCAGCTTTGTAGTACAGAAAGTATAAATTGGTTTTCAAAATGTGAAGAAAGTGCATATATTAACGAATGTCCTGTATGTACTTCTGAATGGTACAGTAACATATTCCTCTTTTATCATTCGTTAACCACAGTATGGTGTGTCAAAGCCACATATAATGGAATCGAATCTGTTTTATTTTGAAAAAACTAAAAAAGAGAAAAAAACGTTATAAGAGGAATTTTAACGTTTCTTCAAGGGCAAAGGACCCTTATCGCAAAAGGACAAAATGGAGGGGTTTCCTCTTCAATTTGAGCTTTATTTCGTCAAAATATGTAAATAACTTTGGGAGATATGGCGAATAGTATGTAGTATATAGTAACAATGGATAACAATATAATATATATGTAGAATGACATATGCTATATTGTTGAATAGTTGCCTAACAACATATATATACCAAATATTAGAGTTTTTAAAAAAATTGAGGAAATTAGTGGTTGAAGCCATACATTTTCCAGTTACAACGAGTGTCACGTGGTCTCATCAGCCGTGAGAGGGTTAACTATTTCTTCTAAAGCAACAGGTACTACGTTCATTTTTTAATGCAGTTTGTAGTAATTTGTGCATTTATTTTCCCGTGATGATGTGTAGAACATTTAGTTAGCATATTTAGTTGAGATTTGGAAAAAATATACAGGGTGATGCAAAATTCAGCTTTGTAGTACAGAAAGTATAAATTGGTTTTCAAAATGTGAAGAAAGTGCATATATTAACGAATGCCCTGTATGTACTTCTGAATGGCACAGTAACATATTCCTCTTTTATCATTCGTTAACCACAGTATGGTGTGTCAAAGCCACTATATAATGGAATCGAATCTGTTTTATTTTGAAAAAATTAAAAAAGAGAAACAAACCTTATAGGAGGAATTTTAACGTTTCTTCAAGGGCAAAGGACCTTAGCGCAACCGTACAAAATGGAGGGGTTTCCTCTTCAATTTTAGCTTTATTTCGTCAAAATATGTAAATAACTTTGGGAGATATGGCGAATAGTATGTAGTATATAGTAACAATGATTAACAATATAATATATATGTAGAATGACATATGCTATATTGTTGAATAGTTGCCTAACAACATATATATACCAAATAGGAGAGTTTTTTAAAAAAAATTGAAGAAATTAGTGGTTTAAGCCATACATTTTCCAGTTACAACGAGTGTCACGTGGTCTCATCAGCCGTGAGAGGGTTAATTATTTCTTCTAAAGCAACAGGTACTACGTTCATTTTTTAGTGCAGTTTGTAGTAATTTGTGCATTTATTTTCCGCTGATGATGTGTAGAACATTTAGTTAGCATATTTGGTTGAGATTTGGAAAAAATATACAGGGTGATGCAAAATTCAGCTTTGTAGTACAGAAAGTATAAATTGGTTTTCAAAATGTGAAGAAAGTGCATATATTAACGAATGCCCTGTATGTACTTCTGAATGGCACAGTAACATATTCCTCTTTTATCATTCGTTAACCACAGTATGGTGTGTCAAAGCCACATATAATGGAATCGAATCTGTTTTATTTTGAAAAAAAAAAACTAAAAAAGAGAAACAAACGTTATAAGAGGAATTTTAACGTTTCTTGAAGGGCAAAGGACATTTATCGCAACCGTACAAAATGGATAGGTTTGCTCTTCAATTTGAGCTTTATTTCGTCAAAATATGTAAATAACTTTGGGAGATATGGCGAATAGTATTTAGTATATAGTAACAATGGATAACAATATAATATATATGTAGCATGACAAATGCTATATTGTTGAATAGTTGCCTAACAACATATATATACCAAATAGGAGAGTTTTTAAAAAAATTGAAGAAATTAGTGGTTGAAGCCATACATTTTCCAGTTACAACGAGTGTCACGTGGTCTCATCAGCCGTGAGAGGGTTAACTATTTCTTCTAAAGCAACAGGTACAACGTTCATTTTTTAGTGCAGTTTGTATTAATTTGTGCATTTATTTTCTCGTGATGATGTGTAGAACATTTAGTTAGCATATTTGGTTGAGATTTGGAAAAAATATACAGGGTGATGCCAAATTCAGCTTAGTAGTACTGAAAGTATAAATTGGTTTTCAAAATGTGAAGAAAGTGCATATATTAACGAATGTCCTGTATGTACTTCTGAATGGTACAGTAACATATTCCTCTTTTATCATTCGTTAACCACAGTATGGTGTGTCAAAGCCACATATAATGGAATCGAATCTGTTTTATTTTGAAGAAACTAAAAAAGAGAAACAAACGTTATAAGAGGAATTTTAACGTTTCTTCAAGGGCAAAGGACCCTTATCGCAAAAGGACAAAATGGAGGGGTTTCCTCTTCAATTTTAGCTTTATTTCGTCAAAATATGTAAATAACTTTGGGAGATATGGCGAATAGTATGTAGTATATAGTAACAATGATTAACAATATTATATATATGTAGAATGACATATGCTATATTGTTGAATAGTTGCCTAACAACATATATATACCAAATAGGAGAGTTTTTAAAAAAATTGAAGAAATTAGTGGTTGAAGCCATACATTTTCCAGTTACAACGAGTGTCACGTGGTCTCATCAGCCGTGAGAGGGTTAACTATTTCTTCTAAAGCAACAGGTACTACGTTCATTTTTTAGTGCAGTTTGTAGTAATTTGTGCATTTATTTTCTCGTGATGATGTGCAGAACATTTTGTTAGCATATTTGGTTGAGATTTGGAAAAAATATACAGGGTGATGCCAAATTCAGCTTTGTAGTACAGAAAGTATAAATTTTTTTCAAAATGTGAAGAAAGTGCATATATTAACGAATGTCCTGTATGTACTTCTGAATGGTACAGTAACATATTCCTCTTTTATCATTCGTTAACCACAGTATGGTGTGTCAAAGCCACATATAATGGAATCGAATCTGTTTTATTTTGAAAAAACTAAAAAAGAGAAACAAACGTTATAAGAGGAATTTTAACGTTTCTTCAAGGGCATAGGACCCTTATCGCAAAAGGACAAAATGGAGGGGTTTCCTCTTCAATTTTAGCTTTATTTCGTCAAAATATGTAAATAACTTTGGGAGATATGGCGAATAGTATGTAGTATATAGTAACAATGATTAACAATATAATATATATGTAGAATGACATATGCTATATTGTTGAATAGTTGCCTAACAACATATATATACCAAATAAGAGAGTTTTTTAAAAAAATTGAAGAAATTAGTGGTTGAAGCCATACATTTTCCAGTTACAACGAGTGTCACGTGGTCTCATCAGCCGTGAGAGGGTTAACTATTTCTTCTAAAGCAACAGGTACTACGTTCATTTTTAATGCAGTTTGTAGTAATTTGTGCATTTATTTTCCCGTGATGATGTGTAGAACATTTAGTTAGCATATTTGGTTGAGACTTGAAAAAAATATACAGGGTGATGCAAAATTCAGCTTTGAAGTACAGAAAGTATAAATTGGTTTTCAAAATGTGAAGAAAGTGCATATATTAACGAATGCCCTGTATGTACTTCTGAATGGTACAGTAACATATTCCTCTTTTATCATTCGTTAACCACAGTATGGTGTGTCAAAGCCACATATAATGGAATCGAATCTGTTTTATTTTGAAAAAACTAAAAAAGAGAAACAAACGTTATAAGAAAAGTTTTAACGTTTCTTCAAGGGCAAAGGACACTTATCGCAACAGGACAAAATGGAGGGTTTCCTCTTCAATTTTAGCTTTATTTCGTCAAAATATGTAAATAACTTTGGGAGATATGGCGAATAGTATGTAGTATATAGTAACAATGATTAACAATATAATATATATGTAGAATGACATATGCTATATTGTTGAATAGTTGCCTAACAACATATATATACCAAATAGGAGAGTTTTTTAAAAAATTGAAGAAATTAGTGGTTGAAGCCATACATTTTCGAGTTACAACGAGTGTCACGTGGTCTCATCAGCCGTGAGAGGGTTAACTATTTCTTCTAAAGCAACAGGTACTACGTTCATTTTTTAATGCAGTTTGTAGTAATTTGTGCATTTATTTTCCCGTGATGATGTGTAGAACATTTAGTTAGCATATTTGGTTGAGACTTGAAAAAATATACAGGGTGATGCAAAATTCAGCTTTGAAGTACAGAAAGTATAAATTGGTTTTCAAAATGTGAAGAAAGTGCATATATTAACGAATGCCCTGTATGTACTTCTGAATGGTACAGTAACATATTCCTCTTTTATCATTCGTTAACCACAGTATGGTGTGTCAAAGCCACATATAATGGAATCGAATCTGTTTTATTTTGAAAAAACTAAAAAAGAGAAACAAACGTTATAAGAAAAGTTTTAACGTTTCTTCAAGGGCAAAGGACCCTTATCGCAACAGGACAAAATGGAGGGGTTTCCTCTTCAATTTTAGCTTTATTTCGTCAAAATATGTAAATAACTTTGGGAGATATGGCGAATAGTATGTAGTATATAGTAACAATGATTAACAATATAATATATATGTAGAATGACATATGCTATATTGTTGAATAGTTGCCTAACAACATATATATACCAAATAGGAGAGTTTTTAAAAAAATTGAAGAAATTAGTGGTTGAAGCCATACATTTTCGAGTTACAACGAGTGTCACGTGGTCTCATCAGCCGTGAGAGGGTTAACTATTTCTTCTAAAGCAACAGGTACTACGTTCATTTTTTAGTGCAGTTTGTAGTAATTTGTGCATTTATTTTCCGCTGATGATGTGTAGAACATTTAGTTAGCATATTTAGTTGAGATTTGGAAAAAATATACAGGGTGATGCAAAATTCAGCTTTGTTGTACAGAAAGTATAAATTGGTTTTCAAAATGTGAAGAAAGTGCATATATTAAACGAATGCCCTGTATGTACTTCTGAATGGCACAGTAACATATTCCTCTTTTATCATTCGTTAACCACAGTATGATGTGTCAAAGCCACTATATAATGGAATCGAATCTGTTTTATTTTGAAAAAACTAAAAAAGAGAAACAAACCTTATAGGAGGAATTTTAACGTTTCTTCAAGGGCAAAGGACCTTAGCGCAACCGTACAAAATGGAGGCGTTTCCTCTTCAATTTTAGCTTTATTTCGTCAAAATATGTAAATAACTTTGGGAGATATGGCGAATAGTATGTAGTATATAGTAACAATGATTAACAATATAATATATATGTAGAATGACATATGCTATATTGTTGAATAGTTGCCTAACAACATATATATACCAAATAGGAGAGTTTTTTAAAAAAAATTGAAGAAATTAGTGGTTTAAGCCATACATTTTCCAGTTACAACGAGTGTCACGTGGTCTCATCAGCCGTGAGAGGGTTAATTATTTCTTCTAAAGCAACAGGTACTACGTTCATTTTTTAGTGCAGTTTGTAGTAATTTGTGCATTTATTTTCCGCTGATGATGTGTAGAACATTTAGTTAGCATATTTGGTTGAGATTTGGAAAAAATATACAGGGTGATGCAAAATTCAGCTTTGTAGTACAGAAAGTATAAATTGGTTTTCAAAATGTGAAGAAAGTGCATATATTAACGAATGCCCTGTATGTACTTCTGAATGGCACAGTAACATATTCCTCTTTTATCATTCGTTAACCACAGTATGGTGTGTCAAAGCCACATATAATGGAATCGAATCTGTTTTATTTTGAAAAAAAAAACTAAAAAAGAGAAACAAACGTTATAAGAGGAATTTTAACGTTTCTTGAAGGGCAAAGGACATTTATCGCAACCGTAAAAAATGGATAGGTTTGCTCTTCAATTTGAGCTTTATTTCGTCAAAATATGTAAATAACTTTGGGAGATATGGCGAATAGTATGTAGTATATAGTAACAATGGATAACAATATAATATATATGTAGCATGACAAATGCTATATTGTTGAATAGTTGCCTAACAACATATATATACCAAATAGGAGAGTTTTTAAAAAAATTGAAGAAATTAGTGGTTGAAGCCATACATTTTCCAGTTACAACGAGTGTCACGTGGTCTCATCAGCCGTGAGAGGGTTAACTATTTCTTCTAAAGCAAAAGGTACTACGTTCATTTTTTAGTGCAGTTTGTAGTAATTTGTGCATTTATTTTCCGCTGATGATGTGTAGAACATTTAGTTAGCATATTTGGTTGAGATTTGGAAAAAATATACAGGGTGATGCAAAATTCAGCTTTGTAGTACAGAAAGTATAAATTGGTTTTCAAAATGTGAAGAAAGTGCATATATTAACGAATGCCCTGTATGTACTTCTGAATGGCACAGTAACATATTCCTCTTTTATCATTCGTTAACCACAGTATGGTGTGTCAAAGCCACATATAATGGAATCGAATCTGTTTTATTTTGAAAAAAAAAACTAAAAAAGAGAAACAAACGTTATAAGAGGAATTTTAACGTTTCTTGAAGGGCAAAGGACATTTATCGCAACCGTAAAAAATGGATAGGTTTGCTCTTCAATTTGAGCTTTATTTCGTCAAAATATGTAAATAACTTTGGGAGATATGGCGAATAGTATGTAGTATATAGTAACAATGGATAACAATATAATATATATGTAGCATGACAAATGCTATATTGTTGAATAGTTGCCTAACAACATATATATACCAAATAGGAGAGTTTTTAAAAAAATTGAAGAAATTAGTGGTTGAAGCCATACATTTTCCAGTTACAACGAGTGTCACGTGGTCTCATCAGCCGTGAGAGGGTTAACTATTTCTTCTAAAGCAACAGGTACTACGTTCATTTTTTAGTGCAGTTTGTAGTAATTTGTGCATTTATTTTCTCGTGATGATGTGTAGAACATTTAGTTAGCATATTTGGTTGAGATTTGGAAAAAATATACAGGGTGATGCCAAATTCAGCTTTGTAGTACAGAAAGTATAAATTGGTTTTCAAAATGTGAAGAAAGTGCATATATTAACGAATGTCCTGTATGTACTTCTGAATGGTACAGTAACATATTCCTCTTTTATCATTCGTTAACCACAGTATGGTGTGTCAAAGCCACATATAATGGAATCGAATCTGTTTTATTTTGAAGAAACTAAAAAAGAGAAAAAACGTTATAAGAGGAATTTTAACGTTTCTTCAAGGGCAAAGGACCCTTATCGCAAAAGGACAAAATGGAGGGGTTTCCTCTTCAATTTTAGCTTTATTTCGTCAAAATATGTAAATAACTTTGGGAGATATGGCGAATAGTATGTAGTATATAGTAACAATGATTAACAATATAATATATATGTAGAATGACATATGCTATATTGTTGAATAGTTGCCTAACAACATATATATACCAAATAGGAGAGTTTTTAAAAAAATTGAAGAAATTAGTGGTTGAAGCCATACATTTTCGAGTTACAACGAGTGTCACGTGGTCTCATCAGCCGTGAGAGGGTTAACTATTTCTTCTAAAGCAACAGGTACTACGTTCATTTTTTAGTGCAGTTTGTAGTAATTTGTGCATTTATTTTCCGCTGATGATGTGTAGAACATTTAGTTAGCATATTTGGTTGAGCTTTGGAAAAAATATACAGGGTGATGCAAAATTCAGCTTTGAAGTACAGAAAGTATAAATTGGTTTTCAAAATGTGAAGAAAGTGCATATATTAACGAATGCCCTGTATGTACTTCTGAATGGTACAGTAACATATTCCTCTTTTATCATTCGTTAACCACAGTATGGTGTGTCAAAGCCACATATAATGGAATCGAATCTGTTTTATTTTGAAAAAAACTAAAAAAGAGAAACAAACGTTATAAGAGGAATTTTAACGTTTCTTCAAAAGCAAAGGACCCTTATCGCAAAAGGACAAAATGGAGGGGTTTCCTCTTCAATTTTAGCTTTATTTCGTCAAAATATGTAAATAACTTTGGGAGATATGGCGAATAGTATGTAGTATATAGTAACAATGATTAACAATATAATATATATGTAGAATGACATATGCTATATTGTTGAATAGTTGCCTAACAACATATTTATACCAAATAGGAGAGTTTTTAAAAAAATTGAAGAAATTAGTGGTTGAAGCCATACATTTTCCAGTTACAACGAGTGTCACGTGGTCTCATCAGCCGTGAGAGGGTTAACTATTTCTTCTAAAGCAACAGGTACAACGTTCATTTTTTAGTGCAGTTTGTAGTAATTTGTGCATTTATTTTCCGCTGATGATGTGTAGAACATTTAGTTAGCATATTTGGTTGAGATTTGGAAAAAATATACAGGGTGATGCAAAATTCAGCTTTGAAGTACAGAAAGTGTAAATTGGTTTTCAAAATGTGAAGGAAGTGCATATATTAACGAATGCCCTGTATGTACTTCTGAATGGTACAGTAACATATTCCTCTTTTATCATTCGTTAACCACAGTATGGTGTGTCAAAGCCACATATAATGGAATCGAATCTGTTTTATTTTGTAAAAAACTAAAAAAGAGAAACAAACGTTATAAGAGGAATTTTAACGTTTCTTCAAGGGCAAAGGACCTTTATCGCAACCGTACAACATGGAGGGGTTCCCAATTCAATTTTAGCTTTATTTCGTCAAAATTTGTAAATAACTTTGGGAGATATGGCGAATAGTATGTAGTATATAGTAATAATGGATAATAATATAATATATATGTAGAATGACATATGCTATATTGTTGAATAGTTACCTAACAACATATATATACCAAATAGGAGAGTTTTTTAAAAAATTGAAGAAATTAGTGGTTGAAGCCATACATTTTCGAGTTACAACGAGTGTCACGTGGTCTCATCAGCCGTGAGAGGGTTAACTATTTCTTCTAAAGCAACAGGTACTACGTTCATTTTTTAATGCAGTTTGTAGTAATTTGTGCATTTATTTTCCCGTGATGATGTGTAGAACATTTAGTTAGCATATTTGGTTGAGACTTGAAAAAAATATACATGGTGATGCAAAATTCAGCTTTGAAGTACAGAAAGTATAAATTGGTTTTCAAAATGTGAAGAAAGTGCATATATTAACGAATGCCCTGTATGTACTTCTGAATGGTACAGTAACATATTCCTCTTTTATCATTCGTTAACCACAGTATGGTGTGTCAAAGCCACATATAATGGAATCGAATCTGTTTTATTTTGAAAAAACTAAAAAAGAGAAACAAACGTTATAAGAAACGTTTTAACGTTTCTTCAAGGGCAAAGGACCCTTATCGCAACAGGACAAAATGGAGGGGTTTCCTCTTCAATTTTAGCTTTATTTCGTCAAAATATGTAAATAACTTTGGGAGATATGGCGAATAGTATGTAGTATATAGTAACAATGATTAACAATATAATATATATGTAGAATGACATATGCTATATTGTTGAATAGTTGCCTAACAACATATATATACCAAATAGGAGAGTTTTGAAAAAAATTGAAGAAATTAGTGGTTGAAGCCATACATTTTCGAGTTACAACGAGTGTCACGTGGTCTCATCAGCCGTGAGAGGGTTAACTATTTCTTCTAAAGCAACAGGTACTACGTTCATTTTTTAGTGCAGTTTGTAGTAATTTGTGCATTTATTTTCCGCTGATGATGTGTAGAACATTTAGTTAGCATATTTGGTTGAGATTTGGAAAAAATATACAGGGTGATGCAAAATTCAGCTTTGAAGTACAGAAAGTATAATTTTTTTTTTCAAAATGTGAAGAAAGTGCATATATTAACGAATGTCCTGTATGTACTTCTGAATGGTACAGTAACATATTCCTCTTTTATCATTCGTTAACCACAGTATGGTGTGTCAAAGCCACATATAATGGAATCGAATCTGTTTTATTTTGAAAAAACTAAAAAAGAGAAACAAACGTTATAAGAGGAATTTTAACGTTTCTTCAAGGGCAAAGGACCCTTATCGCAAAAGGACAAAATGGAGGGGTTTCCTCTTCAATTTTAGCTTTATTTCGTCAAAATATGTAAATAACTTCGGGAGATATGGCGAATAGTATGTAGTATATAGTAATAATGGATAATAATATAATATATATGTAGAATGACATATGCTATATTGTTGAATAGTTGCCTAACAACATATATATACCAAATAGGAGAGTTTTTAAAAAAATTGAGGAAATTAGTGGTTGAAGCCATACATTTTCCAGTTACAACGAGTGTCACGTGGTCTCATCAGCCGTGAGAGGGTTAACTATTTCTTCTAAAGCAACAGGTACTACGTTCATTTTTTAGTGCAGTTTGTAGTAATTTGTGCATTTATTTTCTCGTGATGATGTGTAGAACATTTAGTTAGCATATTTGGTTGAGATTTGGAAAAAATATACAGGGTGATGCAAAATTCAGCTTTGAAGTACAGAAAGTATAAATTGGTTTTCAAAATGTGAAGAAAGTGCATATATTAACGAATGCCCTGTATGTACTTCTGAATGGTACAGTAACATATTCCTCTTTTATCATTCGTTAACCACAGTATGGTGTGTCAAAGCCACATATAATGGAATCGAATCTGTTTTATTTTGAAAAAAACTAAAAAAGAGAAACAAACGTTATAAGAGGAATTTTAACGTTTCTTCAAGGGCAAAGGACCCTTATCGCAAAAGGACAAAATGGAGGGGTTTCCTCTTCAATTTTAGCTTTATTTCGTCAAAATATGTAAATAACTTTGGGAGATATGGCGAATAGTATGTAGTATATAGTAACAATGATTAACAATATAATATATATGTAGAATGACATATGCTATATTGTTGAATAGTTGCCTAACAACATATTTATACCAAATAGGAGAGTTTTGAAAAAAATTGAAGAAATTAGTGGTTGAAGCCATACATTTTCCAGTTACAACGAGTGTCACGTGGTCTCATCAGAGGGTTAACTATTTCTTCTAAAGCAACAGGTACAACGTTCATTTTTTAGTGCAGTTTGTAGTAATTTGTGCATTTATTTTCCGCTGATGATGTGTAGAACATTTAGTTAGCATATTTGGTTGAGATTTGGAAAAAATATACAGGGTGATGCAAAATTCAGCTTTGAAGTACAGAAAGTATAAATTGGTTTTCAAAATGTGAAGAAAGTGCATATATTAACGAATGCCCTGTATGTACTTCTGAATGGTACAGTAACATATTCCTCTTTTATCATTCGTTAACCACAGTATGGTGTGTCAAAGCCACATATAATGGAATCGAATCTGTTTTATTTTGAAGAAACTAAAAAAGAGAAACAAACGTTATAAGAGGAATTTTAACGTTTCTTCAAGGGCAAAGGACCCTTATCGCAAAAGGACAAAATGGAGGGGTTTCCTCTTCAATTTGAGCTTTATTTCGTCAAAATATGTAAATAACTTTGGGAGATATGGCGAATAGTATGTAGTATATAGTAACAATGATTAACAATATAATATATATGTAGAATGACATATGCTATATTGTTGAATAGTTGCCTAACAACATATATATACCAAATATTAGAGTTTTTAAAAAAATTGAGGAAATTAGTGGTTGAAGCCATACATTTTCCAGTTACAACGAGTGTCACGTGGTCTCATCAGCCGTGAGAGGGTTAACTATTTCTTCTAAAGCAACAGGTACTACGTTCATTTTTTAATGCAGTTTGTAGTAATTTGTGCATTTATTTTCCCGTGATGATGTGTAGAACATTTAGTTAGCATATTTAGTTGAGATTTGGAAAAAATATACAGGGTGATGCAAAATTCAGCTTTGTAGTACAGAAAGTATAAATTGGTTTTCAAAATGTGAAGAAAGTGCATATATTAACGAATGTCCTGTATGTACTTCTGAATGGTACAGTAACATATTCCTCTTTTATCATTCGTTAACCACAGTATGGTGTGTCAAAGCCACATATAATGGAATCGAATCTGTTTTATTTTGAAAAAACTAAAAAAGAGAAACAAACGTTATAAGAGGAATTTTAACGTTTCTTCAAGGGCAAAGGACCCTTATCGCAAAAGGACAAAATGGAGGGGTTTCCTCTTCAATTTTAGCTTTATTTCGTCAAAATATGTAAATAACTTTGGGAGATATGGCGAATAGTATGTAGTATATAGTAACAATGGATAACAATATAATATATATGTAGAATGACATATGCTATATTGTTGAATAGTTGCCTAACAACATATATATACCAAATAGGAGAGTTTTTAAAAAAATTGAAGAAATTAGTGGTTGAAGCCATACATTTTCGAGTTACAACGAGTGTCACGTGGTCTCATCAGCCGTGAGAGGGTTAACTATTTCTTCTAAAGCAACAGGTACTACGTTCATTTTTTAGTGCAGTTTGTAGTAATTTGTGCATTTATTTTCCGCTGATGATGTGTAGAACATTTAGTTAGCATATTTGGTTGAGACTTGAAAAAAATATACATGGTGATGCAAAATTCAGCTTTGAAGTACAGAAAGTATAAATTGGTTTTCAAAATGTGAAGAAAGTGCATATATTAACGAATGCCCTGTATGTACTTCTGAATGGTACAGTAACATATTCCTCTTTTATCATTCGTTAACCACAGTATGGTGTGTCAAAGCCACATATAATGGAATCGAATCTGTTTTATTTTGAAAAAACTAAAAAAGAGAAACAAACGTTATAAGAAACGTTTTAACGTTTCTTCAAGGGCAAAGGACCCTTATCGCAACAGGACAAAATGGAGGGGTTTCCTCTTCAATTTTAGCTTTATTTCGTCAAAATATGTAAATAACTTTGGGAGATATGGCGAATAGTATGTAGTATATAGTAACAATGATTAACAATATAATATATATGTAGAATGACATATGCTATATTGTTGAATAGTTGCCTAACAACATATATATACCAAATAGGAGAGTTTTGAAAAAAATTGAAGAAATTAGTGGTTGAAGCCATACATTTTCGAGTTACAACGAGTGTCACGTGGTCTCATCAGCCGTGAGAGGGTTAACTATTTCTTCTAAAGCAACAGGTACTACGTTCATTTTTTAGTGCAGTTTGTAGTAATTTGTGCATTTATTTTCCGCTGATGATGTGTAGAACATTTAGTTAGCATATTTGGTTGAGATTTGGAAAAAATATACAGGGTGATGCAAAATTCAGCTTTGAAGTACAGAAAGTATAATTTTTTTTTCAAAATGTGAAGAAAGTGCATATATTAACGAATGTCCTGTATGTACTTCTGAATGGTACAGTAACATATTCCTCTTTTATCATTCGTTAACCACAGTATGGTGTGTCAAAGCCACATATAATGGAATCGAATCTGTTTTATTTTGAAAAAACTAAAAAAGAGAAACAAACGTTATAAGAGGAATTTTAACGTTTCTTCAAGGGCAAAGGACCCTTATCGCAAAAGGACAAAATGGAGGGGTTTCCTCTTCAATTTTAGCTTTATTTCGTCAAAATATGTAAATAACTTCGGGAGATATGGCGAATAGTATGTAGTATATAGTAATAATGGATAATAATATAATATATATGTAGAATGACATATGCTATATTGTTGAATAGTTGCCTAACAACATATATATACCAAATAGGAGAGTTTTTAAAAAAATTGAGGAAATTAGTGGTTGAAGCCATACATTTTCCAGTTACAACGAGTGTCACGTGGTCTCATCAGCCGTGAGAGGGTTAACTATTTCTTCTAAAGCAACAGGTACTACGTTCATTTTTTAGTGCAGTTTGTAGTAATTTGTGCATTTATTTTCTCGTGATGATGTGTAGAACATTTAGTTAGCATATTTGGTTGAGATTTGGAAAAAATATACAGGGTGATGCAAAATTCAGCTTTGAAGTACAGAAAGTATAAATTGGTTTTCAAAATGTGAAGAAAGTGCATATATTAACGAATGCCCTGTATGTACTTCTGAATGGTACAGTAACATATTCCTCTTTTATCATTCGTTAACCACAGTATGGTGTGTCAAAGCCACATATAATGGAATCGAATCTGTTTTATTTTGAAAAAAACTAAAAAAGAGAAACAAACGTTATAAGAGGAATTTTAACCTTTCTTCAAGGGCAAAGGACCCTTATCGCAAAAGGACAAAATGGAGGGGTTTCCTCTTCAATTTTAGCTTTATTTCGTCAAAATATGTAAATAACTTTGGGAGATATGGCGAATAGTATGTAGTATATAGTAACAATGATTAACAATATAATATATATGTAGAATGACATATGCTATATTGTTGAATAGTTGCCTAACAACATATTTATACCAAATAGGAGAGTTTTGAAAAAAATTGAAGAAATTAGTGGTTGAAGCCATACATTTTCCAGTTACAACGAGTGTCACGTGGTCTCATCAGCCGTGAGAGGGTTAACTATTTCTTCTAAAGCAACAGGTACAACGTTCATTTTTTAGTGCAGTTTGTAGTAATTTGTGCATTTATTTTCCGCTGATGATGTGTAGAACATTTAGTTAGCATATTTGGTTGAGATTTGGAAAAAATATACAGGGTGATGCAAAATTCAGCTTTGAAGTACAGAAAGTATAAATTGGTTTTCAAAATGTGAAGAAAGTGCATATATTAACGAATGCCCTGTATGTACTTCTGAATGGTACAGTAACATATTCCTCTTTTATCATTCGTTAACCACAGTATGGTGTGTCAAAGCCACATATAATGGAATCGAATCTGTTTTATTTTGAAGAAACTAAAAAAGAGAAACAAACGTTATAAGAGGAATTTTAACGTTTCTTCAAGGGCAAAGGACCCTTATCGCAAAAGGACAAAATGGAGGGGTTTCCTCTTCAATTTGAGCTTTATTTCGTCAAAATATGTAAATAACTTTGGGAGATATGGCGAATAGTATGTAGTATATAGTAACAATGATTAACAATATAATATATATGTAGAATGACATATGCTATATTGTTGAATAGTTGCCTAACAACATATATATACCAAATATTAGAGTTTTTAAAAAAATTGAGGAAATTAGTGGTTGAAGCCATACATTTTCCAGTTACAACGAGTGTCACGTGGTCTCATCAGCCGTGAGAGGGTTAACTATTTCTTCTAAAGCAACAGGTACTACGTTCATTTTTTAATGCAGTTTGTAGTAATTTGTGCATTTATTTTCCCGTGATGATGTGTAGAACATTTAGTTAGCATATTTAGTTGAGATTTGGAAAAAATATACAGGGTGATGCAAAATTCAGCTTTGTAGTACAGAAAGTATAAATTGGTTTTCAAAATGTGAAGAAAGTGCATATATTAACGAATGTCCTGTATGTACTTCTGAATGGTACAGTAACATATTCCTCTTTTATCATTCGTTAACCACAGTATGGTGTGTCAAAGCCACATATAATGGAATCGAATCTGTTTTATTTTGAAAAAACTAAAAAAGAGAAAAAAACGTTATAAGACGAATTTTAACGTTTCTTCAAGGGCAAAGGACCCTTATCGCAAAAGGACAAAATGGAGGGGTTTCCTCTTCTATTTTAGTTTTATTTCGTCAAAATATGTAAATAACTTTGGGAGATATGGCGAATAGTATGTAGTATATAGTAACAATGATTAACAATATAATATATATGTAGAATGACATATGCTATATTGTTGAATAGTTGCCTAACAACATATATATACCAAATAGGAGAGTTTTTAAAAAAATTGAAGAAATTAGTGGTTGAAGCCATATATTTTCCAGTTACAACGAGTGTCACGTGGTCTCATCAGCCGTGAGAGGGTTAACTATTTCTTCTAAAGCAACAGGTACTCCGTTCATTTTTTAGTGCAGTTTGTAGTAATTTGTGCATTTATTTTCTCGTGATGATGTGTAGAACATTTAGTTAGCATATTTGGTTGAGATTTGGAAAAAATATACAGGGTGATGCCAAATTCAGCTTTGTAGTACAGAAAGTATAAATTGGTTTTCAAAATGTGAAGAAAGTGCATATATTAACGAATGTCCTGTATGTACTTCTGAATGGTACAGTAACATATTCCTCTTTTATCATTCGTTAACCACAGTATGGTGTGTCAAAGCCACATATAATGGAATCGAATCTGTTTTATTTTGAAAAAACTAAAAAAGAGAAACAAACGTTATAAGAGGAATTTTAACGTTTCTTCAAGGGCAAAGGACCCTTATCGCAAAAGGACAAAATGGAGGGGTTTCCTCTTCAATTTTAGCTTTATTTCGTCAAAATATGTAAATAACTTTGGGAGATATGGCGAATAGTATGTAGTATATAGTAACAATGGATAACAATATAATATATATGTAGAATGACATATGCTATATTGTTGAATAGTTGCCTAACAACATATATATACCAAATATTAGAGTTTTTAAAAAAATTGAGGAAATTAGTGGTTGAAGCCATACATTTTCCAGTTACAACGAGTGTCACGTGGTCTCATCAGCCGTGAGAGGGTTAACTATTTCTTCTAAAGCAACAGGTACTACGTTCATTTTTTAATGCAGTTTGTAGTAATTTGTGCATTTATTTTCCCGTGATGATGTGTAGAACATCTAGTTAGCATATTTAGTTGAGATTTGGAAAAAATATACAGGGTGATGCAAAATTCAGCTTTGTAGTACAGAAAGTATAAATTGGTTTTCAAAATGTGAAGAAAGTGCATATATTAACGAATGCCCTGTATGTACTTCTGAATGGCACAGTAACATATTCCTCTTTTATCATTCGTTAACCACAGTATGGTGTGTCAAAGCCACTATATAATGGAATCGAATCTGTTTTATTTTGAAAAAATTAAAAAAGAGAAACAAACCTTATAGGAGGAATTTTAACGTTTCTTCAAGGGCAAAGGACCTTAGCGCAACCGTACAAAATGGAGGGGTTTCCTCTTCAATTTTAGCTTTATTTCGTCAAAATATGTAAATAACTTTGGGAGATATGGCGAATAGTATGTAGTATATAGTAACAATGATTAACAATATAATATATATGTAGAATGACATATGCTATATTGTTGAATAGTTGCCTAACAACATATATATACCAAATAGGAGAGTTTTTTAAAAAAAATTGAAGAAATTAGTGGTTTAAGCCATACATTTTCCAGTTACAACGAGTGTCACGTGGTCTCATCAGCCGTGAGAGGGTTAATTATTTCTTCTAAAGCAACAGGTACTACGTTCATTTTTTAGTGCAGTTTGTAGTAATTTGTGCATTTATTTTCCGCTGATGATGTGTAGAACATTTAGTTAGCATATTTGGTTGAGATTTGGAAAAAATATACAGGGTGATGCCAAATTCAGCTTAGTAGTACTGAAAGTATAAATTGGTTTTCAAAATGTGAAGAAAGTGCATATATTAACGAATGTCCTGTATGTACTTCTGAATGGTACAGTAACATATTCCTCTTTTATCATTCGTTAACCACAGTATGGTGTGTCAAAGCCACATATAATGGAATCGAATCTGTTTTATTTTGAAGAAACTAAAAAAGAGAAACAAACGTTATAAGAGGAATTTTAACGTTTCTTCAAGGGCAAAGGACCCTTATCGCAAAAGGACAAAATGGAGGGGTTTCCTCTTCAATTTTAGCTTTATTTCGTCAAAATATGTAAATAACTTTGGGAGATATGGCGAATAGTATGTAGTATATAGTAACAATGATTAACAATATTATATATATGTAGAATGACATATGCTATATTGTTGAATAGTTGCCTAACAACATATATATACCAAATAGGAGAGTTTTTAAAAAAATTGAAGAAATTAGTGGTTGAAGCCATACATTTTCCAGTTACAACGAGTGTCACGTGGTCTCATCAGCCGTGAGAGGGTTAACTATTTCTTCTAAAGCAACAGGTACTACGTTCATTTTTTAGTGCAGTTTGTAGTAATTTGTGCATTTATTTTCTCGTGATGATGTGTAGAACATTTAGTTAGCATATTTGGTTGAGATTTGGAAAAAATATACAGGGTGATGCCAAATTCAGCTTTGTAGTACTGAAAGTATAAATTGGTTTTCAAAATGTGAAGAAAGTGCATATATTAACGAATGTCCTGTATGTACTTCTGAATGGTACAGTAACATATTCCTCTTTTATCATTCGTTAACCACAGTATGGTGTGTCAAAGCCACATATAATGGAATCGAATCTGTTTTATTTTGAAAAAACTAAAAAAGAGAAACAAACGTTATAAAAGGAATTTTAACGTTTCTTCAAGGGCATAGGACCCTTATCGCAAAAGGACAAAATGGAGGGGTTTCCTCTTCAATTTTAGCTTTATTTCGTCAAAATATGTAAATAACTTTGGGAGATATGGCGAATAGTATGTAGTATATAGTAACAATGGATAACAATATAATATATATGTAGAATGACATATGCTATATTGTTGAATAGTTGCCTAACAACATATATATACCAAATAGGAGAGTTTTTAAAAAAATTGAAGAAATTAGTGGTTGAAGCCATACATTTTCCAGTTACAACGAGTGTCACGTGGTCTCATCAGCCGTGAGAGGGTTAACTATTTCTTCTAAAGCAACAGGTACTACGTTCATTTTTTAGTGCAGTTTGTAGTAATTTGTGCATTTATTTTCTCGTGATGATGTGTAGAACATTTAGTTAGCATATTTGGTTGAGATTTGGAAAAAATATACAGGGTGATGCAAAATTCAGCTTTGTAGTACAGAAAGTATAAATTTTTTTCAAAATGTGAAGAAAGTGCATATATTAACGAATGTCCTGTATGTACTTCTGAATGGTACAGTAACATATTCCTCTTTTATCATTCGTTAACCACAGTATGGTGTGTCAAAGCCACATATAATGGAATCGAATCTGTTTTATTTTGAAGAAACTAAAAAAGAGAAACAAACGTTATAAGAGGAATTTTAACGTTTCTTCAAGGGCAAAGGACCCTTATCGCAAAAGGACAAAATGGAGGGGTTTCCTCTTCAATTTGAGCTTTATTTCGTCAAAATATGTAAATAACTTTGGGAGATATGGCGAATAGTATGTAGTATATAGTAACAATGATTAACAATATAATATATATGTAGAATGACATATGCTATATTGTTGAATAGTTGCCTAACAACATATATATACCAAATATTAGAGTTTTTAAAAAAATTGAGGAAATTAGTGGTTGAAGCCATACATTTTCCAGTTACAACGAGTGTCACGTGGTCTCATCAGCCGTGAGAGGGTTAACTATTTCTTCTAAAGCAACAGGTACTACGTTCATTTTTTAATGCAGTTTGTAGTAATTTGTGCATTTATTTTCCCGTGATGATGTGTAGAACATTTAGTTAGCATATTTAGTTGAGATTTGGAAAAAATATACAGGGTGATGCAAAATTCAGCTTTGTAGTACAGAAAGTATAAATTGGTTTTCAAAATGTGAAGAAAGTGCATATATTAACGAATGTCCTGTATGTACTTCTGAATGGTACAGTAACATATTCCTCTTTTATCATTCGTTAACCACAGTATGGTGTGTCAAAGCCACATATAATGGAATCGAATCTGTTTTATTTTGAAAAAACTAAAAAAGAGAAACAAACGTTATAAGAGGAATTTTAACGTTTCTTCAAGGGCAAAGGACCCTTATCGCAAAAGGACAAAATGGAGGGGTTTCCTCTTCAATTTTAGCTTTATTTCGTCAAAATATGTAAATAACTTTGGGAGATATGGCGAATAGTATGTAGTATATAGTAACAATGGATAACAATATAATATATATGTAGAATGACATATGCTATATTGTTGAATAGTTGCCTAACAACATATATATACCAAATAGGAGAGTTTTTAAAAAAATTGAAGAAATTAGTGGTTGAAGCCATACATTTTCCAGTTACAACGAGTGTCACGTGGTCTCATCAGCCGTGAGAGGGTTAACTATTTCTTCTAAAGCAACAGGTACTACGTTCATTTTTTAGTGCAGTTTGTAGTAATTTGTGCATTTATTTTCTCGTGATGATGTGTAGAACATTTAGTAGCATATTTGGTTGAGATTTGGAAAAAATATACAGGGTGATGGCAAATTCAGCTTTGTAGTACAGAAAGTATAAATTGGTTTTCAAAATGTGAAGAAAGTGCATATATTAACGAATGTCCTGTATGTACTTCTGAATGGTACAGTAACATATTCCTCTTTTATCATTCGTTAACCACAGTATGGTGTGTCAAAGCCACATATAATGGAATCGAATCTGTTTTATTTTGAAAAAACTAAAAAAGAGAAAAAAACGTTATAAGACGAATTTTAACGTTTCTTCAAGGGCAAAGGACCCTTATCGCAAAAGGACAAAATGGAGGGGTTTCCTCTTCTATTTTAGTTTTATTTCGTCAAAATATGTAAATAACTTTGGGAGATATGGCGAATAGTATGTAGTATATAGTAACAATGATTAACAATATAATATATATGTAGAATGACATATGCTATATTGTTGAATAGTTGCCTAACAACATATATATACCAAATAGGAGAGTTTTTAAAAAAATTGAAGAAATTAGTGGTTGAAGCCATATATTTTCCAGTTACAACGAGTGTCACGTGGTCTCATCAGCCGTGAGAGGGTTAACTATTTCTTCTAAAGCAACAGGTACTCCGTTCATTTTTTAGTGCAGTTTGTAGTAATTTGTGCATTTATTTTCTCGTGATGATGTGTAGAACATTTAGTTAGCATATTTGGTTGAGATTTGGAAAAAATATACAGGGTGATGCCAAATTCAGCTTTGTAGTACAGAAAGTATAAATTGGTTTTCAAAATGTGAAGAAAGTGCATATATTAACGAATGTCCTGTATGTACTTCTGAATGGTACAGTAACATATTCCTCTTTTATCATTCGTTAACCACAGTATGGTGTGTCAAAGCCACATATAATGGAATCGAATCTGTTTTATTTTGAAAAAACTAAAAAAGAGAAAAAAACGTTATAAGAGGAATTTTAACGTTTCTTCAAGGGCAAAGGACCCTTATCGCAAAAGGACAAAATGGAGGGGTTTCCTCTTCAATTTTAGCTTTATTTCGTCAAAATATGTAAATAACTTTGGGAGATATGGCGAATAGTATGTAGTATATAGTAACAATGATTAACAATATAATATATATGTAGAATGACATATGCTATATTGTTGAATAGTTGCCTAACAACATATATATACCAAATATTAGAGTTTTTAAAAAAATTGAGGAAATTAGTGGTTGAAGCCATACATTTTCCAGTTACAACGAGTGTCACGTGGTCTCATCAGCCGTGAGAGGGTTAACTATTTCTTCTAAAGCAACAGGTACTACGTTCATTTTTTAATGCAGTTTGTAGTAATTTGTGCATTTATTTTCCCGTGATGATGTGTAGAACATCTAGTTAGCATATTTAGTTGAGATTTGGAAAAAATATACAGGGTGATGCAAAATTCAGCTTTGTAGTACAGAAAGTATAAATTGGTTTTCAAAATGTGAAGAAAGTGCATATATTAACGAATGCCCTGTATGTACTTCTGAATGGCACAGTAACATATTCCTCTTTTATCATTCGTTAACCACAGTATGGTGTGTCAAAGCCACTATATAATGGAATCGAATCTGTTTTATTTTGAAAAAATTAAAAAAGAGAAACAAACCTTATAGGAGGAATTTTAACGTTTCTTCAAGGGCAAAGGACCTTAGCGCAACCGTACAAAATGGAGGGGTTTCCTCTTCAATTTTAGCTTTATTTCGTCAAAATATGTAAATAACTTTGGGAGATATGGCGAATAGTATGTAGTATATAGTAACAATGATTAACAATATAATATATATGTAGAATGACATATGCTATATTGTTGAATAGTTGCCTAACAACATATATATACCAAATAGGAGAGTTTTTTAAAAAAAATTGAAGAAATTAGTGGTTTAAGCCATACATTTTCCAGTTACAACGAGTGTCACGTGGTCTCATCAGCCGTGAGAGGGTTAATTATTTCTTCTAAAGCAACAGGTACTACGTTCATTTTTTAGTGCAGTTTGTAGTAATTTGTGCATTTATTTTCCGCTGATGATGTGTAGAACATTTAGTTAGCATATTTGGTTGAGATTTGGAAAAAATATACAGGGTGATGCCAAATTCAGCTTAGTAGTACTGAAAGTATAAATTGGTTTTCAAAATGTGAAGAAAGTGCATATATTAACGAATGTCCTGTATGTACTTCTGAATGGTACAGTAACATATTCCTCTTTTATCATTCGTTAACCACAGTATGGTGTGTCAAAGCCACATATAATGGAATCGAATCTGTTTTATTTTGAAGAAACTAAAAAAGAGAAACAAACGTTATAAGAGGAATTTTAACGTTTCTTCAAGGGCAAAGGACCCTTATCGCAAAAGGACAAAATGGAGGGGTTTCCTCTTCAATTTTAGCTTTATTTCGTCAAAATATGTAAATAACTTTGGGAGATATGGCGAATAGTATGTAGTATATAGTAACAATGATTAACAATATTATATATATGTAGAATGACATATGCTATATTGTTGAATAGTTGCCTAACAACATATATATACCAAATAGGAGAGTTTTTAAAAAAATTGAAGAAATTAGTGGTTGAAGCCATACATTTTCCAGTTACAACGAGTGTCACGTGGTCTCATCAGCCGTGAGAGGGTTAACTATTTCTTCTAAAGCAACAGGTACTACGTTCATTTTTTAGTGCAGTTTGTAGTAATTTGTGCATTTATTTTCTCGTGATGATGTGTAGAACATTTAGTTAGCATATTTGGTTGAGATTTGGAAAAAATATACAGGGTGATGCCAAATTCAGCTTTGTAGTACTGAAAGTATAAATTGGTTTTCAAAATGTGAAGAAAGTGCATATATTAACGAATGTCCTGTATGTACTTCTGAATGGTACAGTAACATATTCCTCTTTTATCATTCGTTAACCACAGTATGGTGTGTCAAAGCCACATATAATGGAATCGAATCTGTTTTATTTTGAAAAAACTAAAAAAGAGAAACAAACGTTATAAAAGGAATTTTAACGTTTCTTCAAGGGCAAAGGACCCTTATCGCAAAAGGACAAAATGGAGGGGTTTCCTCTTCAATTTTAGCTTTATTTCGTCAAAATATGTAAATAACTTTGGGAGATATGGCGAATAGTATGTAGTATATAGTAACAATGGATAACAATATAATATATATGTAGAATGACATATGCTATATTGTTGAATAGTTGCCTAACAACATATATATACCAAATAGGAGAGTTTTTAAAAAAATTGAAGAAATTAGTGGTTGAAGCCATACATTTTCCAGTTACAACGAGTGTCACGTGGTCTCATCAGCCGTGAGAGGGTTAACTATTTCTTCTAAAGCAACAGGTACTACGTTCATTTTTTAGTGCAGTTTGTAGTAATTTGTGCATTTATTTTCTCGTGATGATGTGTAGAACATTTAGTTAGCATATTTGGTTGAGATTTGGAAAAAATATACAGGGTGATGCAAAATTCAGCTTTGTAGTACAGAAAGTATAAATTTTTTTCAAAATGTGAAGAAAGTGCATATATTAACGAATGTCCTGTATGTACTTCTGAATGGTACAGTAACATATTCCTCTTTTATCATTCGTTAACCACAGTATGGTGTGTCAAAGCCACATATAATGGAATCGAATCTGTTTTATTTTGAAAAAACTAAAAAAGAGAAACAAACGTTATAAGAGGAATTTTAACGTTTCTTCAAGGGCAAAGGACCCTTATCGCAAAAGGACAAAATGGAGGGGTTTCCTCTTCAATTTTAGCTTTATTTCGTCAAAATATGTAAATAACTTTGGGAGATATGGCGAATAGTATGTAGTATATAGTAACAATGATTAACAATATAATATATATGTAGAATGACATATGCTATATTGTTGAATAGTTGCCTAACAACATATTTATACCAAATAAGAGAGTTTTTTAAAAAAATTGAAGAAATTAGTGGTTGAAGCCATACATTTTCCAGTTACAACGAGTGTCACGTGGTCTCATCAGCCGTGAGAGGGTTAACTATTTCTTCTAAAGCAACAGGTACTACGTTCATTTTTAATGCAGTTTGTAGTAATTTGTGCATTTATTTTCCCGTGATGATGTGTAGAACATTTAGTTAGCATATTTGGTTGAGACTTGAAAAAAATATACAGGGTGATGCAAAATTCAGCTTTGAAGTACAGAAAGTATAAATTGGTTTTCAAAATGTGAAGAAAGTGCATATATTAACGAATGCCCTGTATGTACTTCTGAATGGTACAGTAACATATTCCTCTTTTATCATTCGTTAACCACAGTATGGTGTGTCAAAGCCACATATAATGGAATCGAATCTGTTTTATTTTGAAAAAACTAAAAAAGAGAAACAAACGTTATAAGAAAAGTTTTAACGTTTCTTCAAGGGCAAAGGACCCTTATCGCAACAGGACAAAACGGAGGGTTTCCTCTTCAATTTTAGCTTTATTTCGTCAAAATATGTAAATAACTTTGGGAGATATGGCGAATAGTATGTAGTATATAGTAACAATGATTAACAATATAATATATATGTAGAATGACATATGCTATATTGTTGAATAGTTGCCTAACAACATATATATACCAAATAGGAGAGTTTTTTAAAAAATTGAAGAAATTAGTGGTTGAAGCCATACATTTTCGAGTTACAACGAGTGTCACGTGGTCTCATCAGCCGTGAGAGGGTTAACTATTTCTTCTAAAGCAACAGGTACTACGTTCATTTTTTAATGCACTTTGTAGTAATTTGTGCATTTATTTTCCGCTGATGATGTGTAGAACATTTAGTTAGCATATTTGGTTGAGATTTGGAAAAAATATACAGGGTGATGCAAAATTCAGCTTTGAAGTACAGAAAGTATAAATTGGTTTTCAAAATGTGAAGAAAGTGCATATATTAACGAATGCCCTGTATGTACTTCTGAATGGTACAGTAACATATTCCTCTTTTATCATTCGTTAACCACAGTATGGTGTGTCAAAGCCACATATAATGGAATCGAATCTGTTTTATTTTGAAGAAACTAAAAAAGAGAAACAAACGTTATAAGAGGAATTTTAACGTTTCTTCAAGGGCAAAGGACCCTTATCGCAAAAGGACAAAATGGAGGGGTTTCCTCTTCAATTTGAGCTTTATTTCGTCAAAATATGTAAATAACTTTGGGAGATATGGCGAATAGTATGTAGTATATAGTAACAATGATTAACAATATAATATATATGTAGAATGACATATGCTATATTGTTGAATAGTTGCCTAACAACATATATATACCAAATATTAGAGTTTTTAAAAAAATTGAGGAAATTAGTGGTTGAAGCCATACATTTTCCAGTTACAACGAGTGTCACGTGGTCTCATCAGCCGTGAGAGGGTTAACTATTTCTTCTAAAGCAACAGGTACTACGTTCATTTTTTAATGCAGTTTGTAGTAATTTGTGCATTTATTTTCCCGTGATGATGTGTAGAACATTTAGTTAGCATATTTAGTTGAGATTTGGAAAAAATATACAGGGTGATGCAAAATTCAGCTTTGTAGTACAGAAAGTATAAATTGGTTTTCAAAATGTGAAGAAAGTGCATATATTAACGAATGTCCTGTATGTACTTCTGAATGGTACAGTAACATATTCCTCTTTTATCATTCGTTAACCACAGTATGGTGTGTCAAAGCCACATATAATGGAATCGAATCTGTTTTATTTTGAAAAAACTAAAAAAGAGAAACAAACGTTATAAGAGGAATTTTAACGTTTCTTCAAGGGCAAAGGACCCTTATCGCAAAAGGACAAAATGGAGGGGTTTCCTCTTCAATTTTAGCTTTATTTCGTCAAAATATGTAAATAACTTTGGGAGATATGGCGAATAGTATGTAGTATATAGTAACAATGGATAACAATATAATATATATGTAGAATGACATATGCTATATTGTTGAATAGTTGCCTAACAACATATATATACCAAATAGGAGAGTTTTTAAAAAAATTGAAGAAATTAGTAGTTGAAGCCATACATTTTCCAGTTACAACGAGTGTCACGTGGTCTCATCAGCCGTGAGAGGGTTAACTATTTCTTCTAAAGCAACAGGTACTACGTTCATTTTTTAGTGCAGTTTGTAGTAATTTGTGCATTTATTTTCTCGTGATGATGTGTAGAACATTTAGTAGCATATTTGGTTGAGATTTGGAAAAAATATACAGGGTGATGGCAAATTCAGCTTTGTAGTACAGAAAGTATAAATTGGTTTTCAAAATGTGAAGAAAGTGCATATATTAACGAATGTCCTGTATGTACTTCTGAATGGTACAGTAACATATTCCTCTTTTATCATTCGTTAACCACAGTATGGTGTGTCAAAGCCACATATAATGGAATCGAATCTGTTTTATTTTGAAAAAACTAAAAAAGAGAAACAAACGTTATAAGAGGAATTTTAACGTTTCTTCAAGGGCAAAGGACCCTTATCGCAAAAGGACAAAATGGAGGGGTTTCCTCTTCTATTTTAGTTTTATTTCGTCAAAATATGTAAATAACTTTGGGAGATATGGCGAATAGTATGTAGTATATAGTAACAATGATTAACAATATAATATATATGTAGAATGACATATGCTATATTGTTGAATAGTTGCCTAACAACATATATATACCAAATAGGAGAGTTTTTTAAAAAATTGAAGAAATTAGTGGTTGAAGCCATATATTTTCCAGTTACAACGAGTGTCACGTGGTCTCATCAGCCGTGAGAGGGTTAACTATTTCTTCTAAAGCAACAGGTACTCCGTTCATTTTTTAGTGCAGTTTGTAGTAATTTGTGCATTTATTTTCTCGTGATGATGTGTAGAACATTTAGTTAGCATATTTGGTTGAGATTTGGAAAAAATATACAGGGTGATGCCAAATTCAGCTTTGTAGTACAGAAAGTATAAATTGGTTTTCAAAATGTGAAGAAAGTGCATATATTAACGAATGTCCTGTATGTACTTCTGAATGGTACAGTAACATATTCCTCTTTTATCATTCGTTAACCACAGTATGGTGTGTCAAAGCCACATATAATGGAATCGAATCTGTTTTATTTTGAAAAAACTAAAAAAGAGAAAAAAACGTTATAAGAGGAATTTTAACGTTTCTTCAAGGGCAAAGGACCCTTATCGCAAAAGGACAAAATGGAGGGGTTTCCTCTTCAATTTTAGCTTTATTTCGTCAAAATATGTAAATAACTTTGGGAGATATGGCGAATAGTATGTAGTATATAGTAACAATGGATAACAATATAATATATATGTAGAATGACATATGCTATATTGTTGAATAGTTGCCTAACAACATATATATACCAAATATTAGAGTTTTTAAAAAAATTGAGGAAATTAGTGGTTGAAGCCATACATTTTCCAGTTACAACGAGTGTCACGTGGTCTCATCAGCCGTGAGAGGGTTAACTATTTCTTCTAAAGCAACAGGTACTACGTTCATTTTTTAATGCAGTTTGTAGTAATTTGTGCATTTATTTTCCCGTGATGATGTGTAGAACATTTAGTTAGCATATTTAGTTGAGATTTGGAAAAAATATACAGGGTGATGCAAAATTCAGCTTTGTAGTACAGAAAGTATAAATTGGTTTTCAAAATGTGAAGAAAGTGCATATATTAACGAATGCCCTGTATGTACTTCTGAATGGCACAGTAACATATTCCTCTTTTATCATTCGTTAACCACAGTATGGTGTGTCAAAGCCACTATATAATGGAATCGAATCTGTTTTATTTTGAAAAAATTAAAAAAGAGAAACAAACCTTATAGGAGGAATTTTAACGTTTCTTCAAGGGCAAAGGACCTTAGCGCAACCGTACAAAATGGAGGGGTTTCCTCTTCAATTTTAGCTTTATTTCGTCAAAATATGTAAATAACTTTGGGAGATATGGCGAATAGTATGTAGTATATAGTAACAATGATTAACAATATAATATATATGTAGAATGACATATGCTATATTGTTGAATAGTTGCCTAACAACATATATATACCAAATAGGAGAGTTTTTTAAAAAAAATTGAAGAAATTAGTGGTTTAAGCCATACATTTTCCAGTTACAACGAGTGTCACGTGGTCTCATCAGCCGTGAGAGGGTTAATTATTTCTTCTAAAGCAACAGGTACTACGTTCATTTTTTAGTGCAGTTTGTAGTAATTTGTGCATTTATTTTCCGCTGATGATGTGTAGAACATTTAGTTAGCATATTTGGTTGAGATTTGGAAAAAATATACAGGGTGATGCCAAATTCAGCTTAGTAGTACTGAAAGTATAAATTGGTTTTCAAAATGTGAAGAAAGTGCATATATTAACGAATGTCCTGTATGTACTTCTGAATGGTACAGTAACATATTCCTCTTTTATCATTCGTTAACCACAGTATGGTGTGTCAAAGCCACATATAATGGAATCGAATCTGTTTTATTTTGAAGAAACTAAAAAAGAGAAACAAACGTTATAAGAGGAATTTTAACGTTTCTTCAAGGGCAAAGGACCCTTATCGCAAAAGGACAAAATGGAGGGGTTTCCTCTTCAATTTTAGCTTTATTTCGTCAAAATATGTAAATAACTTTGGGAGATATGGCGAATAGTATGTAGTATATAGTAACAATGATTAACAATATTATATATATGTAGAATGACATATGCTATATTGTTGAATAGTTGCCTAACAACATATATATACCAAATAGGAGAGTTTTTAAAAAAATTGAAGAAATTAGTGGTTGAAGCCATACATTTTCCAGTTACAACGAGTGTCACGTGGTCTCATCAGCCGTGAGAGGGTTAACTATTTCTTCTAAAGCAACAGGTACTACGTTCATTTTTTAGTGCAGTTTGTAGTAATTTGTGCATTTATTTTCTCGTGATGATGTGTAGAACATTTAGTTAGCATATTTGGTTGAGATTTGGAAAAAATATACAGGGTGATGCCAAATTCAGCTTTGTAGTACTGAAAGTATAAATTGGTTTTCAAAATGTGAAGAAAGTGCATATATTAACGAATGTCCTGTATGTACTTCTGAATGGTACAGTAACATATTCCTCTTTTATCATTCGTTAACCACAGTATGGTGTGTCAAAGCCACATATAATGGAATCGAATCTGTTTTATTTTGAAAAAACTAAAAAAGAGAAACAAACGTTATAAAAGGAATTTTAACGTTTCTTCAAGGGCAAAGGACCCTTATCGCAAAAGGACAAAATGGAGGGGTTTCCTCTTCAATTTTAGCTTTATTTCGTCAAAATATGTAAATAACTTTGGGAGATATGGCGAATAGTATGTAGTATATAGTAACAATGGATAACAATATAATATATATGTAGAATGACATATGCTATATTGTTGAATAGTTGCCTAACAACATATATATACCAAATAGGAGAGTTTTTAAAAAAATTGAAGAAATTAGTGGTTGAAGCCATACATTTTCCAGTTACAACGAGTGTCACGTGGTCTCATCAGCCGTGAGAGGGTTAACTATTTCTTCTAAAGCAACAGGTACTACGTTCATTTTTTAGTGCAGTTTGTAGTAATTTGTGCATTTATTTTCTCGTGATGATGTGTAGAACATTTAGTTAGCATATTTGGTTGAGATTTGGAAAAAATATACAGGGTGATGCAAAATTCAGCTTTGTAGTACAGAAAGTATAAATTTTTTTCAAAATGTGAAGAAAGTGCATATATTAACGAATGTCCTGTATGTACTTCTGAATGGTACAGTAACATATTCCTCTTTTATCATTCGTTAACCACAGTATGGTGTGTCAAAGCCACATATAATGGAATCGAATCTGTTTTATTTTGAAAAAACTAAAAAAGAGAAACAAACGTTATAAGAGGAATTTTAACGTTTCTTCAAGGGCAAAGGACCCTTATCGCAAAAGGACAAAATGGAGGGGTTTCCTCTTCAATTTTAGCTTTATTTCGTCAAAATATGTAAATAAGTTTGGGAGATATGGCGAATAGTATGTAGTATATAGTAACAATGATTAACAATATAATATATATGTAGAATGACATATGCTATATTGTTGAATAGTTGCCTAACAACATATATATACCAAATAAGAGAGTTTTTTAAAAAAATTGAAGAAATTAGTGGTTGAAGCCATACATTTTCCAGTTACGAGTGTCACGTGGTCTCATCAGCCGTGAGAGGGTTAACTATTTCTTCTAAAGCAACAGGTACTACGTTCATTTTTAATGCAGTTTGTAGTAATTTGTGCATTTATTTTCCCGTGATGATGTGTAGAACATTTAGTTAGCATATTTGGTTGAGACTTGAAAAAAATATACAGGGTGATGCAAAATTCAGCTTTGAAGTACAGAAAGTATAAATTGGTTTTCAAAATGTGAAGAAAGTGCATATATTAACGAATGCCCTGTATGTACTTCTGAATGGTACAGTAACATATTCCTCTTTTATCATTCGTTAACCACAGTATGGTGTGTCAAAGCCACATATAATGGAATCGAATCTGTTTTATTTTGAAAAAACTAAAAAAGAGAAACAAACGTTATAAGAAAAGTTTTAACGTTTCTTCAAGGGCAAAGGACCCTTATCGCAACAGGACAAAACGGAGGGTTTCCTCTTCAATTTTAGCTTTATTTCGTCAAAATATGTAAATAACTTTGGGAGATATGGCGAATAGTATGTAGTATATAGTAACAATGATTAACAATATAATATATATGTAGAATGACATATGCTATATTGTTGAATAGTTGCCTAACAACATATATATACCAAATAGGAGAGTTTTTTAAAAAATTGAAGAAATTAGTGGTTGAAGCCATACATTTTCGAGTTACAACGAGTGTCACGTGGTCTCATCAGCCGTGAGAGGGTTAACTATTTCTTCTAAAGCAACAGGTACTACGTTCATTTTTTAATGCAGTTTGTAGTAATTTGTGCATTTATTTTCCCGTGATGATGTGTAGAACATTTAGTTAGCATATTTGGTTGAGACTTGAAAAAATATACAGGGTGATGCAAAATTCAGCTTTGAAGTACAGAAAGTATAAATTGGTTTTCAAAATGTGAAGAAAGTGCATATATTAACGAATACCCTGTATGTACTTCTGAATGGTACAGTAACATATTCCTCTTTTATCATTCGTTAACCACAGTATGGTGTGTCAAAGCCACATATAATGGAATCGAATCTGTTTTATTTTGAAAAAACTAAAAAAGAGAAACAAACGTTATAAGAAAAGTTTTAACGTTTCTTCAAGGGCAAAGGACCCTTATCGCAACAGGACAAAATGGAGGGGTTTCCTCTTCAATTTTAGCTTTATTTCGTCAAAATATGTAAATAACTTTGGGAGATATGGCGAATAGTATGTAGTATATAGTAACAATGATTAACAATATAATATATATGTAGAATGACATATGCTATATTGTTGAATAGTTGCCTAACAACATATATATACCAAATAGGAGAGTTTTTAAAAAAATTGAAGAAATTAGTGGTTGAAGCCATACATTTTCGAGTTACAACGAGTGTCACGTGGTCTCATCAGCCGTGAGAGGGTTAACTATTACTTCTAAAGCAACAGGTACTACGTTCATTTTTTAGTGCAGTTTGTAGTAATTTGTGCATTTATTTTCCGCTGATGATGTGTAGAACATTTAGTTAGCATATTTGGTTGAGCTTTGGAAAAAATATACAGGGTGATGCAAAATTCAGCTTTGAAGTACAGAAAGTATAATTTTTTTTTCAAAATGTGAAGAAAGTGCATATATTAACGAATGTCCTGTATGTACTTCTGAATGGTACAGTAACATATTCCTCTTTTATCATTCGTTAACCACAGTATGGTGTGTCAAAGCCACTATATAATGGAATCGAATCTGTTTTATTTTGAAAAAACTAAAAAAGAGAAACAAACCTTATAGGAGGAATTTTAACGTTTCTTCAAGGGCAAAGGACCTTAGCGCAACCGTACAAAATGGAGGCGTTTCCTCTTCAATTTTAGCTTTATTTCGTCAAAATATGTAAATAACTTTGGGAGATATGGCGAATAGTATGTAGTATATAGTAACAATGATTAACAATATAATATATATGTAGAATGACATATGCTATATTGTTGAATAGTTGCCTAACAACATATATATACCAAATAGGAGAGTTTTTTAAAAAACAATTGAAGAAATTAGTGGTTTAAGCCATACATTTTCCAGTTACAACGAGTGTCACGTGGTCTCATCAGCCGTGAGAGGGTTAATTATTTCTTCTAAAGCAACAGGTACTACGTTCATTTTTTAGTGCAGTTTGTAGTAATTTGTGCATTTATTTTCCGCTGATGATGTGTAGAACATTTAGTTAGCATATTTGGTTGAGATTTGGAAAAAATATACAGGGTGATGCCAAATTCAGCTTTGTAGTACAGAAAGTATAAATTGGTTTTCAAAATGTGAAGAAAGTGCATATATTAACGAATGCCCTGTATGTACTTCTGAATGGCACAGTAACATATTCCTCTTTTATCATTCGTTAACCACAGTATGGTGTGTCAAAGCCACATATAATGGAATCGAATCTGTTTTATTTTGAAAAAAAACTAAAAAAGAGAAACAAACGTTATAAGAGGAATTTTAACGTTTCTTCAAGGGCAAAGGACATTTATCGAAACCGTACAAAATGGACAGGTTTGATCTTCAATTTGAGCTTTATTTCGTCAAAATATGTAAATAACTTTGGGAGATATGGCGAATAGTATGTAGTATATAGTAACAATGGATAACAATATAATATATATGTAGCATGACAAATGCTATATTGTTGAATAGTTGCCTAACAACATATATATACCAAATAGGAGAGTTTTTAAAAAAATTGAAGAAATTAGTGGTTGAAGCCATACATTTTCCAGTTACAACGAGTGTCACGTGGTCTCATCAGCCGTGAGAGGGTTAACTATTTCTTCTAAAGCAACAGGTACTACGTTCATTTTTTAGTGCAGTTTGTAGTAATTTGTGCATTTATTTTCTCGTGATGATGTGTAGAACATTTAGTTAGCATATTTGGTTGAGATTTGGAAAAAATATACAGGGTGATGCCAAATTCAGCTTTGTAGTACAGAAAGTATAAATTGGTTTTCAAAATGTGAAGAAAGTGCATATATTAACGAATGTCCTGTATGTACTTCTGAATGGTACAGTAACATATTCCTCTTTTATCATTCGTTAACCACAGTATGGTGTGTCAAAGCCACATATAATGGAATCGAATCTGTTTTATTTTGAAGAAACTAAAAAAGAGAAACAAACTTTATAAGAGGAATTTTAACGTTTCTTCAAGGGCAAAGGACCCTTATCGCAAAAGGACAAAATGGAGGGGTTTCCTCTTCAATTTTAGCTTTATTTCGTCAAAATATGTAAATAACTTTGGGAGATATGGCGAATAGTATGTAGTATATAGTAACAATGATTAACAATATAATATATATGTAGAATGACATATGCTATATTGTTGAATAGTTGCCTAACAACATATTTATACCAAATAGGAGAGTTTTTAAAAAAATTGAAGAAATTAGTGGTTGAAGCCATACATTTTCCAGTTACAACGAGTGTCACGTGGTCTCATCAGCCGTGAGAGGGTTAACTATTTCTTCTAAAGCAAGAGGTACTACGTTCATTTTTTAGTGCAGTTTGTAGTAATTTGTGCATTTATTTTCTCGTGATGATGTGTAGAACATTTAGTTAGCATATTTGGTTGAGATTTGGAAAAAATATACAGGGTGATGCAAAATTCAGCTTTGAAGTACAGAAAGTATAAATTGGTTTTCAAAATGTGAAGAAAGTGCATATATTAACGAATGCCCTGTATGTACTTCTGAATGGTACAGTAACATATTCCTCTTTTATCATTCGTTAACCACAGTATGGTGTGTCAAAGCCACATATAATGGAATCGAATCTGTTTTATTTTGAAAAAAACTAAAAAAGAGAAACAAACGTTATAAGAGGAATTTTAACGTTTCTTCAAGGGCAAAGGACCCTTATCGCAAAAGGACAAAATGGAGGGGTTTCCTCTTCAATTTTAGCTTTATTTCGTCAAAATATGTAAATAACTTTGGGAGATATGGCGAATAGTATGTAGTATATAGTAACAATGATTAACAATATAATATATATGTAGAATGACATATGCTATATTGTTGAATAGTTGCCTAACAACATATTTATACCAAATAGGAGAGTTTTAAAAAAATTGAAGAAATTAGTGGTTGAAGCCATACATTTTCCAGTTACAACGAGTGTCACGTGGTCTCATCAGCCGTGAGAGGGTTAACTATTTCTTCTAAAGCAACAGGTACAACGTTCATTTTTTAGTGCAGTTTTTAGTAATTTGTGCATTTATTTTCCGCTGATGATGTGTAGAACATTTAGTTAGCATATTTGGTTGAGATTTGGAAAAAATATACAGGGTGATGCAAAATTCAGCTTTGAAGTACAGAAAGTATAAATTGGTTTTCAAAATGTGAAGAAAGTGCATATATTAACGAATGCCCTGTATGTACTTCTGAATGGTACAGTAACATATTCCTCTTTTATCATTCGTTAACCACAGTATGGTGTGTCAAAGCCACATATAATGGAATCGAATCTGTTTTATTTTGAAGAAACTAAAAAAGAGAAACAAATGTTATAAGAGGAATTTTAACGTTTCTTCAAGGGCAAAGGACCCTTATCGCAAAAGGACAAAATGGAGGGGTTTCCTCTTCAATTTTAGCTTTATTTCGTCAAAATATGTAAATAACTTTGGGAGATATGGCGAATAGTATGTAGTATATAGTAACAATGATTAACAATATTATATATATGTAGAATGACATATGCTATATTGTTGAATAGTTGCCTAACAACATATATATACCAAATAGGAGAGTTTTTAAAAAAATTGAAGAAATTAGTGGTTGAAGCCATACATTTTCCAGTTACAACGAGTGTCACGTGGTCTCATCAGCCGTGAGAGGGTTAACTATTTCTTCTAAAGCAACAGGTACTACGTTCATTTTTTAGTGCAGTTTGTAGTAATTTGTGCATTTATTTTCTCGTGATGATGTGTAGAACATTTAGTTAGCATATTTGGTTGAGATTTGGAAAAAATATACAGGGTGATGCAAAATTCAGCTTTGAAGTACAGAAAGTATAAATTGGTTTTCAAAATGTGAAGAAAGTGCATATATTAACGAATGCCCTGTATGTACTTCTGAATGGTACAGTAACATATTCCTCTTTTATCATTCGTTAACCACAGTATGGTGTGTCAAAGCCACATATAATGGAATCGAATCTGTTTTATTTTGAAGAAACTAAAAAAGAGAAACAAATGTTATAAGAGGAATTTTAACGTTTCTTCAAGGGCAAAGGACCCTTATCGCAAAAGGACAAAATGGAGGGGTTTCCTCTTCAATTTTAGCTTTATTTCGTCAAAATATGTAAATAACTTTGGGAGATATGGCGAATAGTATGTAGTATATAGTAACAATGATTAACAATATTATATATATGTAGAATGACATATGCTATATTGTTGAATAGTTGCCTAACAACATATATATACCAAATAGGAGAGTTTTTAAAAAAATTGAAGAAATTAGTGGTTGAAGCCATACATTTTCCAGTTACAACGAGTGTCACGTGGTCTCATCAGCCGTGAGAGGGTTAACTATTTCTTCTAAAGCAACAGGTACTACGTTCATTTTTTAGTGCAGTTTGTAGTAATTTGTGCATTTATTTTCTCGTGATGATGTGTAGAACATTTAGTTAGCATATTTGGTTGAGATTTGGAAAAAATATACAGGGTGATGCCAAATTCAGCTTTGTAGTACAGAAAGTATAAATTGGTTTTCAAAATGTGAAGAAAGTGCATATATTAACGAATGTCCTGTATGTACTTCTGAATGGTACAGTAACATATTCCTCTTTTATCATTCGTTAACCACAGTATGGTGTGTCAAAGCCACATATAATGGAATCGAATCTGTTTTATTTTGAAAAAACTAAAAAAGAGAAACAAACGTTATAAAAGGAATTTTAACATTTCTTCAAGGGCAAAGGACCCTTATCGCAAAAGGACAAAATGGAGGGGTTTCCTCTTCAATTTTAGCTTTATTTCGTCAAAATATGTAAATAACTTTGGGAGATATGGCGAATAGTATGTAGTATATAGTAACAATGGATAACAATATAATATATATGTAGAATGACATATGCTATATTGTTGAATAGTTGCCTAACAACATATATATACCAAATAGGAGAGTTTTTAAAAAAATTGAAGAAATTAGTGGTTGAAGCCATACATTTTCGAGTTACAACGAGTGTCACGTGGTCTCATCAGCCGTGAGAGGGTTAACTATTTCTTCTAAAGCAACAGGTACTACGTTCATTTTTTAGTGCAGTTTGTAGTAATTTGTGCATTTATTTTCTCGTGATGATGTGTAGAACATTTAGTTAGCATATTTGGTTGAGATTTGGAAAAAATATACAGGGTGATGCAAAATTCAGCTTTGTAGTACAGAATTATAAATTTTTTTCAAAATGTGAAGAAAGTGCATATATTAACGAATGTCCTGTATGTACTTCTGAATGGTACAGTAACATATTCCTCTTTTATCATTCGTTAACCACAGTATGGTGTGTCAAAGCCACATATAATGGAATCGAATCTGTTTTATTTTGAAAAAACTAAAAAAGAGAAACAAACGTTATAAGAGGAATTTTAACGTTTCTTCAAGGGCAAAGGACCCTTATCGCAACAGGACAAAATGGAGGGGTTTCCTCTTCAATTTTAGCTTTATTTCGTCAAAATATGTAAATAACTTTGGGAGATATGGCGAATAGTATGTAGTATATAGTAACAATGATTAACAATATAATATATATGTAGAATGACATATGCTATATTGTTGAATAGTTGCCTAACAACATATATATACCAAATAAGAGAGTTTTTTAAAAAAATTGAAGAAATTAGTGGTTGAAGCCATACATTTTCCAGTTACAACGAGTGTCACGTGGTCTCATCAGCCGTGAGAGGGTTAACTATTTCTTCTAAAGCAACAGGTACTACGTTCATTTTTAATGCAGTTTGTAGTAATTTGTGCATTTATTTTCCCGTGATGATGTGTAGAACATTTAGTTAGCATATTTGGTTGAGACTTGAAAAAAATATACAGGGTGATGCAAAATTCAGCTTTGAAGTACAGAAAGTATAAATTGGTTTTCAAAATGTGAAGAAAGTGCATATATTAACGAATGCCCTGTATGTACTTCTGAATGGTACAGTAACATATTCCTCTTTTATCATTCGTTAACCACAGTATGGTGTGTCAAAGCCACATATAATGGAATCGAATCTGTTTTATTTTGAAAAAACTAAAAAAGAGAAACAAACGTTATAAGAAAAGTTTTAACGTTTCTTCAAGGGCAAAGGACCCTTATCGCAACAGGACAAAACGGAGGGTTTCCTCTTCAATTTTAGCTTTATTTCGTCAAAATATGTAAATAACTTTGGGAGATATGGCGAATAGTATGTAGTATATAGTAACAATGATTAACAATATAATATATATGTAGAATGACATATGCTATATTGTTGAATAGTTGCCTAACAACATATATATACCAAATAGGAGAGTTTTTTAAAAAATTGAAGAAATTAGTGGTTGAAGCCATACATTTTCGAGTTACAACGAGTGTCACGTGGTCTCATCAGCCGTGAGAGGGTTAACTATTTCTTCTAAAGCAACAGGTACTACGTTCATTTTTTAATGCAGTTTGTAGTAATTTGTGCATTTATTTTCCCGTGATGATGTGTAGAACATTTAGTTAGCATATTTGGTTGAGACTTGAAAAAATATACAGGGTGATGCAAAATTCAGCTTTGAAGTACAGAAAGTATAAATTGGTTTTCAAAATGTGAAGAAAGTGCATATATTAACGAATACCCTGTATGTACTTCTGAATGGTACAGTAACATATTCCTCTTTTATCATTCGTTAACCACAGTATGGTGTGTCAAAGCCACATATAATGGAATCGAATCTGTTTTATTTTGAAAAAACTAAAAAAGAGAAACAAACGTTATAAGAAAAGTTTTAACGTTTCTTCAAGGGCAAAGGACCCTTATCGCAACAGGACAAAATGGAGGGGTTTCCTCTTCAATTTTAGCTTTATTTCGTCAAAATATGTAAATAACTTTGGGAGATATGGCGAATAGTATGTAGTATATAGTAACAATGATTAACAATATAATATATATGTAGAATGACATATGCTATATTGTTGAATAGTTGCCTAACAACATATATATACCAAATAGGAGAGTTTTTAAAAAAATTGAAGAAATTAGTGGTTGAAGCCATACATTTTCGAGTTACAACGAGTGTCACGTGGTCTCATCAGCCGTGAGAGGGTTAACTATTTCTTCTAAAGCAACAGGTACTACGTTCATTTTTTAGTGCAGTTTGTAGTAATTTGTGCATTTATTTTCCGCTGATGATGTGTAGAACATTTAGTTAGCATATTTGGTTGAGCTTTGGAAAAAATATACAGGGTGATGCCAAATTCAGCTTTGAAGTACAGAAAGTATAAATTTTTTTTCAAAATGTGAAGAAAGTGCATATATTAACGAATGTCCTGTATGTACTTCTGAATGGTACAGTAACATATTCCTCTTTTATCATTCGTTAACCACAGTATGGTGTGTCAAAGCCACATATAATGGAATCGAATCTGTTTTATTTTGAAAAAACTAAAAAAGAGAAACAAACGTTATAAGAGGAATTTTAACGTTTCTTCAAGGGCAAAGGACCCTTATCGCAAAAGGACAAAATGGAGGGGTTTCCTCTTCAATTTTAGCTTTATTTCGTCAAAATATGTAAATAACTTTGGGAGATATGGCGAATAGTATGTAGTATATAGTAACAATGATTAACAATATAATATATATGTAGAATGACATATGCTATATTGTTGAATAGTTGCCTAACAACATATATATACCAAATAAGAGAGTTTTTTAAAAAAATTGAAGAAATTAGTGGTTGAAGCCATACATTTTCCAGTTACAACGAGTGTCACGTGGTCTCATCAGCCGTGAGAGGGTTAACTATTTCTTCTAAAGCAACAGGTACTACGTTCATTTTTAATGCAGTTTGTAGTAATTTGTGCATTTATTTTCCCGTGATGATGTGTAGAACATTTAGTTAGCATATTTGGTTGAGACTTGAAAAAAATATACAGGGTGATGCAAAATTCAGCTTTGAAGTACAGAAAGTATAAATTGGTTTTCAAAATGTGAAGAAAGTGCATATATTAACGAATGCCCTGTATGTACTTCTGAATGGTACAGTAACATATTCCTCTTTTATCATTCGTTAACCACAGTATGGTGTGTCAAAGCCACATATAATGGAATCGAATCTGTTTTATTTTGAAAAAACTAAAAAAGAGAAACAAACGTTATAAGAAAAGTTTTAACGTTTCTTCAAGGGCAAAGGACCCTTATCGCAACAGGACAAAACGGAGGGTTTCCTCTTCAATTTTAGCTTTATTTCGTCAAAATATGTAAATAACTTTGGGAGATATGGCGAATAGTATGTAGTATATAGTAACAATGATTAACAATATAATATATATGTAGAATGACATATGCTATATTGTTGAATAGTTGCCTAACAACATATATATACCAAATAGGAGAGTTTTTTAAAAAATTGAAGAAATTAGTGGTTGAAGCCATACATTTTCGAGTTACAACGAGTGTCACGTGGTCTCATCAGCCGTGAGAGGGTTAACTATTTCTTCTAAAGCAACAGGTACTACGTTCATTTTTTAATGCAGTTTGTAGTAATTTGTGCATTTATTTTCCCGTGATGATGTGTAGAACATTTAGTTAGCATATTTGGTTGAGACTTGAAAAAATATACAGGGTGATGCAAAATTCAGCTTTGAAGTACAGAAAGTATAAATTGGTTTTCAAAATGTGAAGAAAGTGCATATATTAACGAATACCCTGTATGTACTTCTGAATGGTACAGTAACATATTCCTCTTTTATCATTCGTTAACCACAGTATGGTGTGTCAAAGCCACATATAATGGAATCGAATCTGTTTTATTTTGAAAAAACTAAAAAAGAGAAACAAACGTTATAAGAAAAGTTTTAACGTTTCTTCAAGGGCAAAGGACCCTTATCGCAACAGGACAAAATGGAGGGGTTTCCTCTTCAATTTTAGCTTTATTTCGTCAAAATATGTAAATAACTTTGGGAGATATGGCGAATAGTATGTAGTATATAGTAACAATGATTAACAATATAATATATATGTAGAATGACATATGCTATATTGTTGAATAGTTGCCTAACAACATATATATACCAAATAGGAGAGTTTTTAAAAAAATTGAAGAAATTAGTGGTTGAAGCCATACATTTTCGAGTTACAATGAGTGTCACGTGGTCTCATCAGCCGTGAGAGGGTTAACTATTTCTTCTAAAGCAACAGGTACTACGTTCATTTTTTAGTGCAGTTTGTAGTAATTTGTGCATTTATTTTCCGCTGATGATGTGTAGAACATTTAGTTAGCATATTTGGTTGAGCTTTGGAAAAAATATACAGGGTGATGCCAAATTCAGCTTTGAAGTACAGAAAGTATAAATTTTTTTTCAAAATGTGAAGAAAGTGCATATATTAACGAATGTCCTGTATGTACTTCTGAATGGTACAGTAACATATTCCTCTTTTATCATTCGTTAACCACAGTATGGTGTGTCAAAGCCACATATAATGGAATCGAATCTGTTTTATTTTGAAAAAACTAAAAAAGAGAAACAAACGTTATAAGAGGAATTTTAACGTTTCTTCAAGGGCAAAGGACCCTTATCGCAAAAGGACAAAATGTAGGGGTTTCCTCTTCAATTTTAGCTTTATTTCGTCAAAATATGTAAATAACTTTGGGAGATATGGCGAATAGTATGTAGTATATAGTAACAATGGATAACAATATAATATATATGTAGAATGACATATGCTATATTGTTGAATAGTTGCCTAACAACATATATATACCAAATAAGAGAGTTTTTTAAAAAAATTGAAGAAATTAGTGGTTGAAGCCATACATTTTCCAGTTACAACGAGTGTCACGTGGTCTCATCAGCCGTGAGAGGGTTAACTATTTCTTCTAAAGCAACAGGTACTACGTTCATTTTTAATGCAGTTTGTAGTAATTTGTGCATTTATTTTCCCGTGATGATGTGTAGAACATTTAGTTAGCATATTTGGTTGAGACTTGAAAAAAATATACAGGGTGATGCAAAATTCAGCTTTGAAGTACAGAAAGTATAAATTGGTTTTCAAAATGTGAAGAAAGTGCATATATTAACGAATGCCCTGTATGTACTTCTGAATGGTACAGTAACATATTCCTCTTTTATCATTCGTTAACCACAGTATGGTGTGTCAAAGCCACATATAATGGAATCGAATCTGTTTTATTTTGAAAAAACTAAAAAAGAGAAACAAACGTTATAAGAAAAGTTTTAACGTTTCTTCAAGGGCAAAGGACCCTTATCGCAACAGGACAAAACGGAGGGTTTCCTCTTCAATTTTAGCTTTATTTCGTCAAAATATGTAAATAACTTTGGGAGATATGGCGAATAGTATGTAGTATATAGTAACAATGATTAACAATATAATATATATGTAGAATGACATATGCTATATTGTTGAATAGTTGCCTAACAACATATATATACCAAATAGGAGAGTTTTTTAAAAAATTGAAGAAATTAGTGGTTGAAGCCATACATTTTCGAGTTACAACGAGTGTCACGTGGTCTCATCAGCCGTGAGAGGGTTAACTATTTCTTCTAAAGCAACAGGTACTACGTTCATTTTTTAATGCAGTTTGTAGTAATTTGTGCATTTATTTTCCCGTGATGATGTGTAGAACATTTAGTTAGCATATTTGGTTGAGACTTGAAAAAATATACAGGGTGATGCAAAATTCAGCTTTGAAGTACAGAAAGTATAAATTGGTTTTCAAAATGTGAAGAAAGTGCATATATTAACGAATACCCTGTATGTACCTCTGAATGGTACAGTAACATATTCCTCTTTTATCATTCGTTAACCACAGTATGGTGTGTCAAAGCCACATATAATGGAATCGAATCTGTTTTATTTTGAAAAAACTAAAAAAGAGAAACAAACGTTATAAGAAAAGTTTTAACGTTTCTTCAAGGGCAAAGGACCCTTATCGCAACAGGACAAAATGGAGGGTTTCCTCTTCAATTTTAGCTTTATTTCGTCAAAATATGTAAATAACTTTGGGAGATATGGCGAATAGTATGTAGTATATAGTAACAATGATTAACAATATAATATATATGTAGAATGACATATGCTATATTGTTGAATAGTTGCCTAACAACATATATATACCAAATAGGAGAGTTTTTAAAAAAATTGAAGAAATTAGTGGTTGAAGCCATACATTTTCGAGTTACAACGAGTGTCACGTGGTCTCATCAGCCGTGAGAGGGTTAACTATTTCTTCTAAAGCAACAGGTACTACGTTCATTTTTTAGTGCAGTTTGTAGTAATTTGTGCATTTATTTTCCGCTGATGATGTGTAGAACATTTAGTTAGCATATTTGGTTGAGCTTTGGAAAAAATATACAGGGTGATGCAAAATTCAGCTTTGAAGTACAGAAAGTATAAATTTTTTTTCAAAATGTGAAGAAAGTGCATATATTAACGAATGTCCTGTATGTACTTCTGAATGGTACAGTAACATATTCCTCTTTTATCATTCGTTAACCACAGTATGGTGTGTCAAAGCCACATATAATGGAATCGAATCTGTTTTATTTTGAAAAAACTAAAAAAGAGAAACAAACGTTATAAGAGGAATTTTAACGTTTCTTCAAGGGCAAAGGACCCTTATCGCAAAAGGACAAAATGTAGGGGTTTCCTCTTCAATTTTAGCTTTATTTCGTCAAAATATGTAAATAACTTTGGGAGATATGGCGAATAGTATGTAGTATATAGTAACAATGGATAACAATATAATATATATGTAGAATGACATATGCTATATTGTTGAATAGTTGCCTAACAACATATATATACCAAATAGGAGAGTTTTTAAAAAAATTGAGGAAATTAGTGGTTGAAGCCATACATTTTCCAGTTACAACGAGTGTCACGTGGTCTCATCAGCCGTGAGAGGGTTAACTATTTCTTCTAAAGCAACAGGTACTACGTTCATTTTTTAATGCAGTTTGTAGTAATTTGTGCATTTATTTTCCCGTGATGATGTGTAGAACATTTAGTTAGCATATCTAGTTGAGATTTGGAAAAAATATACAGGGTGATGCAAAATTCAGCTTTGTAGTACAGAAAGTATAAATTGGTTTTCAAAATGTGAAGAAAGTGCATATATTAACGAATGCCCTGTATGTACTTCTGAATGGCACAGTAACATATTCCTCTTTTATCATTCGTTAACCACAGTATGATGTGTCAAAGCCACTATATAATGGAATCGAATCTGTTTTATTTTGAAAAAACTAAAAAAGAGAAACAAACCTTATAGGAGGAATTTTAACGTTTCTTCAAGGGCAAAGGACCTTAGCGCAACCGTACAAAATGGAGGCGTTTCCTCTTCAATTTTAGCTTTATTTCGTCAAAATATGTAAATAACTTTGGGAGATATGGCGAATAGTATGTAGTATATAGTAACAATGATTAACAATATAATATATATGTAGAATGACATATGCTATATTGTTGAATAGTTGCCTAACAACATATATATACCAAATAGGAGAGTTTTTTAAAAAAAAATTGAAGAAATTAGTGGTTTAAGCCATACATTTTCCAGTTACAACGAGTGTCACGTGGTCTCATCAGCCGTGAGAGGGTTAATTATTTCTTCTAAAGCAACAGGTACTACGTTCATTTTTTAGTGCAGTTTGTAGTAATTTGTGCATTTATTTTCCGCTGATGATGTGTAGAACATTTAGTTAGCATATTTGGTTGAGATTTGGAAAAAATATACAGGGTGATGCCAAATTCAGCTTTGTAGTACAGAAAGTATAAATTGGTTTTCAAAATGTGAAGAAAGTGCATATATTAACGAATGCCCTGTATGTACTTCTGAATGGCACAGTAACATATTCCTCTTTTATCATTCGTTAACCACAGTATGGTGTGTCAAAGCCACATATAATGGAATCGAATCTGTTTTATTTTGAAAAAAAAAAACTAAAAAAGAGAAACAAACGTTATAAGAGGAATTTTAACGTTTCTTGAAGGGCAAAGGACATTTATCGAAACCGTACAAAATGGACAGGTTTGATCTTCAATTTGAGCTTTATTTCGTCAAAATATGTAAATAACTTTGGGAGATATGGCGAATAGTATGTAGTATATAGTAACAATGGATAACAATATAATATATATGTAGCATGACAAATGCTATATTGTTGAATAGTTGCCTAACAACATATATATACCAAATAGGAGAGTTTTTAAAAAAATTGAAGAAATTAGTGGTTGAAGCCATACATTTTCCAGTTACAACGAGTGTCACGTGGTCTCATCAGCCGTGAGAGGGTTAACTATTTCTTCTAAAGCAACAGGTACTACGTTCATTTTTTAGTGCAGTTTGTAGTAATTTGTGCATTTATTTTCTCGTGATGATGTGTAGAACATTTAGTTAGCATATTTGGTTGAGATTTGGAAAAAATATACAGGGTGATGCCAAATTCAGCTTTGTAGTACAGAAAGTATAAATTGGTTTTCAAAATGTGAAGAAAGTGCATATATTAACGAATGTCCTGTATGTACTTCTGAATGGTACAGTAACATATTCCTCTTTTATCATTCGTTAACCACAGTATGGTGTGTCAAAGCCACATATAATGGAATCGAATCTGTTTTATTTTGAAGAAACTAAAAAAGAGAAACAAACGTTATAAGAGGAATTTTAACGTTTCTTCAAGGGCAAAGGACCCTTATCGCAAAAGGACAAAATGGAGGGGTTTCCTCTTCAATTTTAGCTTTATTTCGTCAAAATATGTAAATAACTTTGGGAGATATGGCGAATAGTATGTAGTATATAGTAACAATGATTAACAATATAATATATATGTAGAATGACATATGCTATATTGTTGAATAGTTGCCTAACAACATATTTATACCAAATAGGAGAGTTTTTAAAAAAATTGAAGAAATTAGTGGTTGAAGCCATACATTTTCCAGTTACAACGAGTGTCACGTGGTCTCATCAGCCGTGAGAGGGTTAACTATTTCTTCTAAAGCAAGAGGTACTACGTTCATTTTTTAGTGCAGTTTGTAGTAATTTGTGCATTTATTTTCTCGTGATGATGTGTAGAACATTTAGTTAGCATATTTGGTTGAGATTTGGAAAAAATATACAGGGTGATGCAAAATTCAGCTTTGAAGTACAGAAAGTATAAATTGGTTTTCAAAATGTGAAGAAAGTGCATATATTAACGAATGCCCTGTATGTACTTCTGAATGGTACAGTAACATATTCCTCTTTTATCATTCGTTAACCACAGTATGGTGTGTCAAAGCCACATATAATGGAATCGAATCTGTTTTATTTTGAAAAAAACTAAAAAAGAGAAACAAACGTTATAAGAGGAATTTTAACGTTTCTTCAAGGGCAAAGGACCCTTATCGCAAAAGGACAAAATGGAGGGGTTTCCTCTTCAATTTTAGCTTTATTTCGTCAAAATATGTAAATAACTTTGGGAGATATGGCGAATAGTATGTAGTATATAGTAACAATGATTAACAATATAATATATATGTAGAATGACATATGCTATATTGTTGAATAGTTGCCTAACAACATATTTATACCAAATAGGAGAGTTTTTAAAAAAATTGAAGAAATTAGTGGTTGAAGCCATACATTTTCCAGTTACAACGAGTGTCACGTGGTCTCATCAGCCGTGAGAGGGTTAACTATTTCTTCTAAAGCAACAGGTACAACGTTCATTTTTTAGTGCAGTTTTTAGTAATTTGTGCATTTATTTTCCGCTGATGATGTGTAGAACATTTAGTTAGCATATTTGGTTGAGATTTGGAAAAAATATACAGGGTGATGCAAAATTCAGCTTTGAAGTACAGAAAGTATAAATTGGTTTTCAAAATGTGAAGAAAGTGCATATATTAACGAATGCCCTGTATGTACTTCTGAATGGTACAGTAACATATTCCTCTTTTATCATTCGTTAACCACAGTATGGTGTGTCAAAGCCACATATAATGGAATCGAATCTGTTTTATTTTGAAGAAACTAAAAAAGAGAAACAAACGTTATAAGAGGAATTTTAACGTTTCTTCAAGGGCAAAGGACCCTTATCGCAAAAGGACAAAATGGAGGGGTTTCCTCTTCAATTTGAGCTTTATTTCGTCAAAATATGTAAATAACTTTGGGAGATATGGCGAATAGTATGTAGTATATAGTAACAATGATTAACAATATAATATATATGTAGAATGACATATGCTATATTGTTGAATAGTTGCCTAACAACATATATATACCAAATATTAGAGTTTTTAAAAAAATTGAGGAAATTAGTGGTTGAAGCCATACATTTTCCAGTTACAACGAGTGTCACGTGGTCTCATCAGCCGTGAGAGGGTTAACTATTTCTTCTAAAGCAACAGGTACTACGTTCATTTTTTAATGCAGTTTGTAGTAATTTGTGCATTTATTTTCCCGTGATGATGTGTAGAACATTTAGTTAGCATATTTAGTTGAGATTTGGAAAAAATATACAGGGTGATGCAAAATTCAGCTTTGTAGTACAGAAAGTATAAATTGGTTTTCAAAATGTGAAGAAAGTGCATATATTAACGAATGTCCTGTATGTACTTCTGAATGGTACAGTAACATATTCCTTTTTTATCATTCGTTAACCACAGTATGGTGTGTCAAAGCCACATATAATGGAATCGAATCTGTTTTATTTTGAAAAAACTAAAAAAGAGAAACAAACGTTATAAGAGGAATTTTAACGTTTCTTCAAGGGCAAAGGACCCTTATCGCAAAAGGACAAAATGGAGGGGTTTCCTCTTCAATTTTAGCTTTATTTCGTCAAAATATGTAAATAACTTTGGGAGATATGGCGAATAGTATGTAGTATATAGTAACAATGGATAACAATATAATATATATGTAGAATGACATATGCTATATTGTTGAATAGTTGCCTAACAACATATATATACCAAATAGGAGAGTTTTTAAAAAAATTGAAGAAATTAGTGGTTGAAGCCATACATTTTCCAGTTACAACGAGTGTCACGTGGTCTCATCAGCCGTGAGAGGGTTAACTATTTCTTCTAAAGCAACAGGTACTACGTTCATTTTTTAGTGCAGTTTGTAGTAATTTGTGCATTTATTTTCTCGTGATGATGTGTAGAACATTTAGTAGCATATTTGGTTGAGATTTGGAAAAAATATACAGGGTGATGGCAAATTCAGCTTTGTAGTACAGAAAGTATAAATTGGTTTTCAAAATGTGAAGAAAGTGCATATATTAACGAATGTCCTGTATGTACTTCTGAATGGTACAGTAACATATTCCTCTTTTATCATTCGTTAACCACAGTATGGTGTGTCAAAGCCACATATAATGGAATCGAATCTGTTTTATTTTGAAAAAACTAAAAAAGAGAAACAAACGTTATAAGAGGAATTTTAACGTTTCTTCAAGGGCAAAGGACCCTTATCGCAAAAGGACAAAATGGAGGGGTTTCCTCTTCTATTTTAGTTTTATTTCGTCAAAATATGTAAATAACTTTGGGAGATATGGCGAATAGTATGTAGTATATAGTAACAATGATTAACAATATAATATATATGTAGAATGACATATGCTATATTGTTGAATAGTTGCCTAAGAACATATATATACCAAATAGGAGAGTTTTTAAAAAAATTGAAGAAATTAGTGGTTGAAGCCATATATTTTCCAGTTACAACGAGTGTCACGTGGTCTCATCAGCCGTGAGAGGGTTAACTATTTCTTCTAAAGCAACAGGTACTACGTTCATTTTTTAGTGCAGTTTGTAGTAATTTGTGCATTTATTTTCTCGTGATGATGTGTAGAACATTTAGTTAGCATATTTGGTTGAGATTTGGAAAAAATATACAGGGTGATGCCAAATTCAGCTTTGTAGTACAGAAAGTATAAATTGGTTTTCAAAATGTGAAGAAAGTGCATATATTAACGAATGTCCTGTATGTACTTCTGAATGGTACAGTAACATATTCCTCTTTTATCATTCGTTAACCACAGTATGGTGTGTCAAAGCCACATATAATGGAATCGAATCTGTTTTATTTTGAAAAAACTAAAAAAGAGAAAAAAACGTTATAAGAGGAATTTTAACGTTTCTTCAAGGGCAAAGGACCCTTATCGCAAAAGGACAAAATGGAGGGGTTTCCTCTTCAATTTGAGCTTTATTTCGTCAAAATATGTAAATAACTTTGGGAGATATGGCGAATAGTATGTAGTATATAGTAACAATGATTAACAATATAATATATATGTAGAATGACATATGCTATATTGTTGAATAGTTGCCTAACAACATATATATACCAAATAGGAGAGTTTTTAAAAAAATTGAGGAAATTAGTGGTTGAAGCCATACATTTTCCAGTTACAACGAGTGTCACGTGGTCTCATCAGCCGTGAGAGGGTTAACTATTTCTTCTAAAGCAACAGGTACTACGTTCATTTTTTAATGCAGTTTGTAGTAATTTGTGCATTTATTTTCCCGTGATGATGTGTAGAACATTTAGTTAGCATATTTAGTTGAGATTTGGAAAAAATATACAGGGTGATGCAAAATTCAGCTTTGTAGTACAGAAAGTATAAATTGGTTTTCAAAATGTGAAGAAAGTGCATATATTAACGAATGTCCTGTATGTACTTCTGAATGGTACAGTAACATATTCCTCTTTTATCATTCGTTAACCACAGTATGGTGTGTCAAAGCCACTATATAATGGAATCGAATCTGTTTTATTTTGAAAAAATTAAAAAAGAGAAACAAACCTTATAGGAGGAATTTTAACGTTTCTTCAAGGGCAAAGGACCTTAGCGCAACCGTACAAAATGGAGGGGTTTCCTCTTCAATTTTAGCTTTATTTCGTCAAAATATGTAAATAACTTTGGGAGATATGGCGAATAGTATGTAGTATATAGTAACAATGATTAACAATATAATATATATGTAGAATGACATATGCTATATTGTTGAATAGTTGCCTAACAACATATATATACCAAATAGGAGAGTTTTTTAAAAAAAATTGAAGAAATTAGTGGTTTAAGCCATACATTTTCCAGTTACAACGAGTGTCACGTGGTCTCATCAGCCGTGAGAGGGTTAATTATTTCTTCTAAAGCAACAGGTACTACGTTCATTTTTTAGTGCAGTTTGTAGTAATTTGTGCATTTATTTTCCGCTGATGATGTGTAGAACATTTAGTTAGCATATTTGGTTGAGATTTGGAAAAAATATACAGGGTGATGCAAAATTCAGCTTTGTAGTACAGAAAGTATAAATTGGTTTTCAAAATGTGAAGAAAGTGCATATATTAACGAATGCCCTGTATGTACTTCTGAATGGCACAGTAACATATTCCTCTTTTATCATTCGTTAACCACAGTATGGTGTGTCAAAGCCACATATAATGGAATCGAATCTGTTTTATTTTGAAAAAAAAAACTAAAAAAGAGAAACAAACGTTATAAGAGGAATTTTAACGTTTCTTGAAGGGCAAAGGACATTTATCGCAACCGTACAAAATGGATAGGTTTGCTCTTCAATTTGAGCTTTATTTCGTCAAAATATGTAAATAACTTTGGGAGATATGGCGAATAGTATGTAGTATATAGTAACAATGGATAACAATATAATATATATGTAGCATGACAAATGCTATATTGTTGAATAGTTGCCTAACAACATATATATACCAAATAGGAGAGTTTTTAAAAAAATTGAAGAAATTAGTGGTTGAAGCCATACATTTTCCAGTTACAACGAGTGTCACGTGGTCTCATCAGCCGTGAGAGGGTTAACTATTTCTTCTAAAGCAACAGGTACAACGTTCATTTTTTAGTGCAGTTTGTAGTAATTTGTGCATTTATTTTCTCGTGATGATGTGTAGAACATTTAGTTAGCATATTTGGTTGAGATTTGGAAAAAATATACAGGGTGATGCAAAATTCAGCTTTGAAGTACAGAAAGTATAAATTGGTTTTCAAAATGTGAAGAAAGTGCATATATTAACGAATGCCCTGTATGTACTTCTGAATGGTACAGTAACATATTCCTCTTTTATCATTCGTTAACCACAGTATGGTGTGTCAAAGCCACATATAATGGAATCGAATCTGTTTTATTTTGAAAAAAACTAAAAAAGAGAAACAAACGTTATAAGAGGAATTTTAACGTTTCTTCAAGGGCAAAGGACCCTTATCGCAAAAGGACAAAATGGAGGGGTTTCCTCTTCAATTTTAGCTTTATTTCGTCAAAATATGTAAATAACTTTGGGAGATATGGCGAATAGTATGTAGTATATAGTAACAATGATTAACAATATAATATATATGTAGAATGACATATGCTATATTGTTGAATAGTTGCCTAACAACATATTTATACCAAATAGGAGAGTTTTTAAAAAAATTGAAGAAATTAGTGGTTGAAGCCATACATTTTCCAGTTACAACGAGTGTCACGTGGTCTCATCAGCCGTGAGAGGGTTAACTATTTCTTCTAAAGCAACAGGTACAACGTTCATTTTTTAGTGCAGTTTTTAGTAATTTGTGCATTTATTTTCCGCTGATGATGTGTAGAACATTTAGTTAGCATATTTGGTTGAGATTTGGAAAAAATATACAGGGTGATGCAAAATTCAGCTTTGAAGTACAGAAAGTATAAATTGGTTTTCAAAATGTGAAGAAAGTGCATATATTAACGAATGCCCTGTATGTACTTCTGAATGGTACAGTAACATATTCCTCTTTTATCATTCGTTAACCACAGTATGGTGTGTCAAAGCCACATATAATGGAATCGAATCTGTTTTATTTTGAAGAAACTAAAAAAGAGAAACAAACGTTATAAGAGGAATTTTAACGTTTCTTCAAGGGCAAAGGACCCTTATCGCAAAAGGACAAAATGGAGGGGTTTCCTCTTCAATTTGAGCTTTATTTCGTCAAAATATGTAAATAACTTTGGGAGATATGGCGAATAGTATGTAGTATATAGTAACAATGATTAACAATATAATATATATGTAGAATGACATATGCTATATTGTTGAATAGTTGCCTAACAACATATATATACCAAATATTAGAGTTTTTAAAAAAATTGAGGAAATTAGTGGTTGAAGCCATACATTTTCCAGTTACAACGAGTGTCACGTGGTCTCATCAGCCGTGAGAGGGTTAACTATTTCTTCTAAAGCAACAGGTACTACGTTCATTTTTTAATGCAGTTTGTAGTAATTTGTGCATTTATTTTCCCGTGATGATGTGTAGAACATTTAGTTAGCATATTTAGTTGAGATTTGGAAAAAATATACAGGGTGATGCAAAATTCAGCTTTGTAGTACAGAAAGTATAAATTGGTTTTCAAAATGTGAAGAAAGTGCATATATTAACGAATGTCCTGTATGTACTTCTGAATGGTACAGTAACATATTCCTTTTTTATCATTCGTTAACCACAGTATGGTGTGTCAAAGCCACATATAATGGAATCGAATCTGTTTTATTTTGAAAAAACTAAAAAAGAGAAACAAACGTTATAAGAGGAATTTTAACGTTTCTTCAAGGGCAAAGGACCCTTATCGCAAAAGGACAAAATGGAGGGGTTTCCTCTTCAATTTTAGCTTTATTTCGTCAAAATATGTAAATAACTTTGGGAGATATGGCGAATAGTATGTAGTATATAGTAACAATGGATAACAATATAATATATATGTAGAATGACATATGCTATATTGTTGAATAGTTGCCTAACAACATATATATACCAAATAGGAGAGTTTTTAAAAAAATTGAAGAAATTAGTGGTTGAAGCCATACATTTTCCAGTTACAACGAGTGTCACGTGGTCTCATCAGCCGTGAGAGGGTTAACTATTTCTTCTAAAGCAACAGGTACTACGTTCATTTTTTAGTGCAGTTTGTAGTAATTTGTGCATTTATTTTCTCGTGATGATGTGTAGAACATTTAGTAGCATATTTGGTTGAGATTTGGAAAAAATATACAGGGTGATGCCAAATTCAGCTTTGTAGTACAGAAAGTATAAATTGGTTTTCAAAATGTGAAGAAAGTGCATATATTAACGAATGTCCTGTATGTACTTCTGAATGGTACAGTAACATATTCCTCTTTTATCATTCGTTAACCACAGTATGGTGTGTCAAAGCCACATATAATGGAATCGAATCTGTTTTATTTTGAAAAAACTAAAAAAGAGAAACAAACGTTATAAGAGGAATTTTAACGTTTCTTCAAGGGCAAAGGACCCTTATCGCAAAAGGACAAAATGGAGGGGTTTCCTCTTCTATTTTAGTTTTATTTCGTCAAAATATGTAAATAACTTTGGGAGATATGGCGAATAGTATGTAGTATATAGTAACAATGATTAACAATATAATATATATGTAGAATGACATATGCTATATTGTTGAATAGTTGCCTAAGAACATATATATACCAAATAGGAGAGTTTTTAAAAAAATTGAAGAAATTAGTGGTTGAAGCCATATATTTTCCAGTTACAACGAGTGTCACGTGGTCTCATCAGCCGTGAGAGGGTTAACTATTTCTTCTAAAGCAACAGGTACTACGTTCATTTTTTAGTGCAGTTTGTAGTAATTTGTGCATTTATTTTCTCGTGATGATGTGTAGAACATTTAGTTAGCATATTTGGTTGAGATTTGGAAAAAATATACAGGGTGATGCCAAATTCAGCTTTGTAGTACAGAAAGTATAAATTGGTTTTCAAAATGTGAAGAAAGTGCATATATTAACGAATGTCCTGTATGTACTTCTGAATGGTACAGTAACATATTCCTCTTTTATCATTCGTTAACCACAGTATGGTGTGTCAAAGCCACATATAATGGAATCGAATCTGTTTTATTTTGAAGAAACTAAAAAAGAGAAACAAACGTTATAAGAGGAATTTTAACGTTTCTTCAAGGGCAAAGGACCCTTATCGCAAAAGGACAAAATGGAGGGGTTTCCTCTTCAATTTGAGCTTTATTTCGTCAAAATATGTAAATAACTTTGGGAGATATGGCGAATAGTATGTAGTATATAGTAACAATGATTAACAATATAATATATATGTAGAATGACATATGCTATATTGTTGAATAGTTGCCTAACAACATATATATACCAAATATTAGAGTTTTTAAAAAAATTGAGGAAATTAGTGGTTGAAGCCATACATTTTCCAGTTACAACGAGTGTCACGTGGTCTCATCAGCCGTGAGAGGGTTAACTATTTCTTCTAAAGCAACAGGTACTACGTTCATTTTTTAATGCAGTTTGTAGTAATTTGTGCATTTATTTTCCCGTGATGATGTGTAGAACATTTAGTTAGCATATTTAGTTGAGATTTGGAAAAAATATACAGGGTGATGCAAAATTCAGCTTTGTAGTACAGAAAGTATAAATTGGTTTTCAAAATGTGAAGAAAGTGCATATATTAACGAATGTCCTGTATGTACTTCTGAATGGTACAGTAACATATTCCTTTTTTATCATTCGTTAACCACAGTATGGTGTGTCAAAGCCACATATAATGGAATCGAATCTGTTTTATTTTGAAAAAACTAAAAAGAGAAACAAACGTTATAAGAGGAATTTTACGTTTCTTCAAGGGCAAAGGACCCTTATCGCAAAAGGACAAAATGGAGGGGTTTCCTCTTCAATTTTAGCTTTATTTCGTCAAAATATGTAAATAACTTTGGGAGATATGGCGAATAGTATGTAGTATATAGTAACAATGGATAACAATATAATATATATGTAGAATGACATATGCTATATTGTTGAATAGTTGCCTAACAACATATATATACCAAATAGGAGAGTTTTTAAAAAAATTGAAGAAATTAGTGGTTGAAGCCATACATTTTCCAGTTACAACGAGTGTCACGTGGTCTCATCAGCCGTGAGAGGGTTAACTATTTCTTCTAAAGCAACAGGTACTACGTTCATTTTTTAGTGCAGTTTGTAGTAATTTGTGCATTTATTTTCTCGTGATGATGTGTAGAACATTTAGTAGCATATTTGGTTGAGATTTGGAAAAAATATACAGGGTGATGGCAAATTCAGCTTTGTAGTACAGAAAGTATAAATTGGTTTTCAAAATGTGAAGAAAGTGCATATATTAACGAATGTCCTGTATGTACTTCTGAATGGTACAGTAACATATTCCTCTTTTATCATTCGTTAACCACAGTATGGTGTGTCAAAGCCACATATAATGGAATCGAATCTGTTTTATTTTGAAAAAACTAAAAAGAGAAACAAACGTTATAAGAGGAATTTTAACGTTTCTTCAAGGGCAAAGGACCCTTATCGCAAAAGGACAAAATGGAGGGGTTTCCTCTTCTATTTTAGTTTTATTTCGTCAAAATATGTAAATAACTTTGGGAGATATGGCGAATAGTATGTAGTATATAGTAACAATGATTAACTATATAATATATATGTAGAATGACATATGCTATATTGTTGAATAGTTGCCTAAGAACATATATATACCAAATGGGAGAGTTTTTAAAAAAATTGAAGAAATTAGTGGTTGAAGCCATATATTTTCCAGTTACAACGAGTGTCACGTGGTCTCATCAGCCGTGAGAGGGTTAACTATTTCTTCTAAAGCAACAGGTACTACGTTCATTTTTTAGTGCAGTTTGTAGTAATTTGTGCATTTATTTTCTCGTGATGATGTGTAGAACATTTAGTTAGCATATTTGGTTGAGATTTGGAAAAAATATACAGGGTGATGCCAAATTCAGCTTTGTAGTACAGAAAGTATAAATTGGTTTTCAAAATGTGAAGAAAGTGCATATATTAACGAATGTCCTGTATGTACTTCTGAATGGTACAGTAACATATTCCTCTTTTATCATTCGTTAACCACAGTATGGTGTGTCAAAGCCACATATAATGGAATCGAATCTGTTTTATTTTGAAAAAACTAAAAAAGAGAAAAAAACGTTATAAGAGGAATTTTAACGTTTCTTCAAGGGCAAAGGACCCTTATCGCAAAAGGACAAAATGGAGGGGTTTCCTCTTCAATTTGAGCTTTATTTCGTCAAAATATGTAAATAACTTTGGGAGATATGGCGAATAGTATGTAGTATATAGTAACAATGGATAACAATATAATATATATGTAGAATGACATATGCTATATTGTTGAATAGTTGCCTAACAACATATATATACCAAATAGGAGAGTTTTTAAAAAAATTGAGGAAATTAGTGGTTGAAGCCATACATTTTCCAGTTACAACGAGTGTCACGTGGTCTCATCAGCCGTGAGAGGGTTAACTATTTCTTCTAAAGCAACAGGTACTACGTTCATTTTTTAATGCAGTTTGTAGTAATTTGTGCATTTATTTTCCCGTGATGATGTGTAGAACATTTAGTTAGCATATTTAGTTGAGATTTGGAAAAAATATACAGGGTGATGCCAAATTCAGCTTTGTAGTACAGAAAGTATAAATTGGTTTTCAAAATGTGAAGAAAGTGCATATATTAACGAATGTCCTGTATGTACTTCTGAATGGTACAGTAACATATTCCTCTTTTATCATTCGTTAACCACAGTATGGTGTGTCAAAGCCACTATATAATGGAATCGAATCTGTTTTATTTTGAAAAAATTAAAAAAGAGAAACAAACCTTATAGGAGGAATTTTAACGTTTCTTCAAGGGCAAAGGACCTTAGCGCAACCGTACAAAATGGAGGGGTTTCCTCTTCAATTTTAGCTTTATTTCGTCAAAATATGTAAATAACTTTGGGAGATATGGCGAATAGTATGTAGTAGATAGTAACAATGATTAACAATATAATATATATGTAGAATGACATATGCTATATTGTTGAATAGTTGCCTAACAACATATATATACCAAATAGGAGAGTTTTTTAAAAAAAATTGAAGAAATTAGTGGTTTAAGCCATACATTTTCCAGTTACAACGAGTGTCACGTGGTCTCATCAGCCGTGAGAGGGTTAATTATTTCTTCTAAAGCAACAGGTACTACGTTCATTTTTTAGTGCAGTTTGTAGTAATTTGTGCATTTATTTTCCGCTGATGATGTGTAGAACATTTAGTTAGCATATTTGGTTGAGATTTGGAAAAAATATACAGGGTGATGCAAAATTCAGCTTTGTAGTACAGAAAGTATAAATTGGTTTTCAAAATGTGAAGAAAGTGCATATATTAACGAATGCCCTGTATGTACTTCTGAATGGCACAGTAACATATTCCTCTTTTATCATTCGTTAACCACAGTATGGTGTGTCAAAGCCACATATAATGGAATCGAATCTGTTTTATTTTGAAAAAAAAAAAACTAAAAAAGAGAAACAAACGTTATAAGAGGAATTTTAACGTTTCTTGAAGGGCAAAGGACATTTATCGCAACCGTACAAAATGGATAGGTTTGCTCTTCAATTTGAGCTTTATTTCGTCAAAATATGTAAATAACTTTGGGAGATATGGCGAATAGTATGTAGTATATAGTAACAATGGATAACAATATAATATATATGTAGCATGACAAATGCTATATTGTTGAATAGTTGCCTAACAACATATATATACCAAATAGGAGAGTTTTTAAAAAAATTGAAGAAATTAGTGGTTGAAGCCATACATTTTCCAGTTACAACGAGTGTCACGTGGTCTCATCAGCCGTGAGAGGGTTAACTATTTCTTCTAAAGCAACAGGTACAACGTTCATTTTTTAGTGCAGTTTGTAGTAATTTGTGCATTTATTTTCTCGTGATGATGTGTAGAACATTTAGTTAGCATATTTGGTTGAGATTTGGAAAAAATATACAGGGTGATGCCAAATTCAGCTTAGTAGTACTGAAAGTATAAATTGGTTTTCAAAATGTGAAGAAAGTGCATATATTAACGAATGTCCTGTATGTACTTCTGAATGGTACAGTAACATATTCCTCTTTTATCATTCGTTAACCACAGTATGGTGTGTCAAAGCCACATATAATGGAATCGAATCTGTTTTATTTTGAAGAAACTAAAAAAGAGAAACAAACGTTATAAGAGGAATTTTAACGTTTCTTCAAGGGCAAAGGACCCTTATCGCAAAAGGACAAAATGGAGGGGTTTCCTCTTCAATTTGAGCTTTATTTCGTCAAAATATGTAAATAACTTTGGGAGATATGGCGAATAGTATGTAGTATATAGTAACAATGGATAACAATATAATATATATGTAGAATGACATATGCTATATTGTTGAATAGTTGCCTAACAACATATATATACCAAATAGGAGAGTTTTTAAAAAAATTGAGGAAATTAGTGGTTGAAGCCATACATTTTCCAGTTACAACGAGTGTCACGTGGTCTCATCAGCCGTGAGAGGGTTAACTATTTCTTCTAAAGCAACAGGTACTACGTTCATTTTTTAATGCAGTTTGTAGTAATTTGTGCATTTATTTTCCCGTGATGATGTGTAGAACATTTAGTTAGCATATTTAGTTGAGATTTGGAAAAAATATACAGGGTGATGCAAAATTCAGCTTTGTAGTACAGAAAGTATAAATTGGTTTTCAAAATGTGAAGAAAGTGCATATATTAACGAATGTCCTGTATGTACTTCTGAATGGTACAGTAACATATTCCTCTTTTATCATTCGTTAACCACAGTATGGTGTGTCAAAGCCACTATATAATGGAATCGAATCTGTTTTATTTTGAAAAAATTAAAAAAGAGAAACAAACCTTATAGGAGGAATTTTAACGTTTCTTCAAGGGCAAAGGACCTTAGCGCAACCGTACAAAATGGAGGGGTTTCCTCTTCAATTTTAGCTTTATTTCGTCAAAATATGTAAATAACTTTGGGAGATATGGCGAATAGTATGTAGTATATAGTAACAATGATTAACAATATAATATATATGTAGAATGACATATGCTATATTGTTGAATAGTTGCCTAACAACATATATATACCAAATAGGAGAGTTTTTTAAAAAAAATTGAAGAAATTAGTGGTTTAAGCCATACATTTTCCAGTTACAACGAGTGTCACGTGGTCTCATCAGCCGTGAGAGGGTTAATTATTTCTTCTAAAGCAACAGGTACTACGTTCATTTTTTAGTGCAGTTTGTAGTAATTTGTGCATTTATTTTCCGCTGATGATGTGTAGAACATTTAGTTAGCATATTTGGTTGAGATTTGGAAAAAATATACAGGGTGATGCAAAATTCAGCTTTGTAGTACAGAAAGTATAAATTGGTTTTCAAAATGTGAAGAAAGTGCATATATTAACGAATGCCCTGTATGTACTTCTGAATGGCACAGTAACATATTCCTCTTTTATCATTCGTTAACCACAGTATGGTGTGTCAAAGCCACATATAATGGAATCGAATCTGTTTTATTTTGAAAAAAAAAAAAACTAAAAAAAAGAAACAAACGTTATAAGAGGAATTTTAACGTTTCTTGAAGGGCAAAGGACATTTATCGCAACCGTACAAAATGGATAGGTTTGCTCTTCAATTTGAGCTTTATTTCGTCAAAATATGTAAATAACTTTGGGAGATATGGCGAATAGTATGTAGTATATAGTAACAATGGATAACAATATAATATATATGTAGCATGACAAATGCTATATTGTTGAATAGTTGCCTAACAACATATATATACCAAATAGGAGAGTTTTTAAAAAAATTGAAGAAATTAGTGGTTGAAGCCATACATTTTCCAGTTACAACGAGTGTCACGTGGTCTCATCAGCCGTGAGAGGGTTAACTATTTCTTCTAAAGCAACAGGTACAACGTTCATTTTTTAGTGCAGTTTGTATTAATTTGTGCATTTATTTTCTCGTGATGATGTGTAGAACATTTAGTTAGCATATTTGGTTGAGATTTGGAAAAAATATACAGGGTGATGCCAAATTCAGCTTAGTAGTACTGAAAGTATAAATTGGTTTTCAAAATGTGAAGAAAGTGCATATATTAACGAATGTCCTGTATGTACTTCTGAATGGTACAGTAACATATTCCTCTTTTATCATTCGTTAACCACAGTATGGTGTGTCAAAGCCACATATAATGGAATCGAATCTGTTTTATTTTGAAGAAACTAAAAAAGAGAAACAAACGTTATAAGAGGAATTTTAACGTTTCTTCAAGGGCAAAGGACCCTTATCGCAAAAGGACAAAATGGAGGGGTTTCCTCTTCAATTTTAGCTTTATTTCGTCAAAATATGTAAATAACTTTGGGAGATATGGCGAATAGTATGTAGTATATAGTAACAATGATTAACAATATTATATATATGTAGAATGACATATGCTATATTGTTGAATAGTTGCCTAACAACATATATATACCAAATAGGAGAGTTTTTAAAAAAATTGAAGAAATTAGTGGTTGAAGCCATACATTTTCCAGTTACAACGAGTGTCACGTGGTCTCATCAGCCGTGAGAGGGTTAACTATTTCTTCTAAAGCAACAGGTACTACGTTCATTTTTTAGTGCAGTTTGTAGTAATTTGTGCATTTATTTTCTCGTGATGATGTGTAGAACATTTAGTAGCATATTTGGTTGAGATTTGGAAAAAATATACAGGGTGATGGCAAATTCAGCTTTGTAGTACAGAAAGTATAAATTGGTTTTCAAAATGTGAAGAAAGTGCATATATTAACGAATGTCCTGTATGTACTTCTGAATGGTACAGTAACATATTCCTCTTTTATCATTCGTTAACCACAGTATGGTGTGTCAAAGCCACATATAATGGAATCGAATCTTTTTTATTTTGAAAAAACTAAAAAAGAGAAACAAACGTTATAAGAGGAATTTTAACGTTTCTTCAAGGGCAAAGGACCCTTATCGCAAAAGGACAAAATGGAGGGGTTTCCTCTTCTATTTTAGTTTTATTTCGTCAAAATATGTAAATAACTTTGGGAGATATGGCGAATAGTATGTAGTATATAGTAACAATGATTAACAATATAATATATATGTAGAATGACATATGCTATATTGTTGAATAGTTGCCTAACAACATATATATACCAAATAGGAGAGTTTTTAAAAAAATTGAAGAAATTAGTGGTTGAAGCCATATATTTTCCAGTTACAACGAGTGTCACGTGGTCTCATCAGCCGTGAGAGGGTTAACTATTTCTTCTAAAGCAACAGGTACTCCGTTCATTTTTTAGTGCAGTTTGTAGTAATTTGTGCATTTATTTTCTCGTGATGATGTGTAGAACATTTAGTTAGCATATTTGGTTGAGATTTGGAAAAAATATACAGGGTGATGCCAAATTCAGCTTTGTAGTACAGAAAGTATAAATTGGTTTTCAAAATGTGAAGAAAGTGCATATATTAACGAATGTCCTGTATGTACTTCTGAATGGTACAGTAACATATTCCTCTTTTATCATTCGTTAACCACAGTATGGTGTGTCAAAGCCACATATAATGGAATCGAATCTGTTTTATTTTGAAAAAACTAAAAAAGAGAAAAAAACGTTATAAGAGGAATTTTAACGTTTCTTCAAGGGCAAAGGACCCTTATCGCAAAAGGACAAAATGGAGGGGTTTCCTCTTCAATTTTAGCTTTATTTCGTCAAAATATGTAAATAACTTTGGGAGATATGGCGAATAGTATGTAGTATATAGTAACAATGATTAACAATATAATATATATGTAGAATGACATATGCTATATTGTTGAATAGTTGCCTAACAACATATATATACCAAATAAGAGAGTTTTTTAAAAAAATTGAAGAAATTAGTGGTTGAAGCCATACATTTTCCAGTTACAACGAGTGTCACGTGGTCTCATCAGCCGTGAGAGGGTTAACTATTTCTTCTAAAGCAACAGGTACTACGTTCATTTTTAATGCAGTTTGTAGTAATTTGTGCATTTATTTTCCCGTGATGATGTGTAGAACATTTAGTTAGCATATTTGGTTGAGACTTGAAAAAAATATACAGGGTGATGCAAAATTCAGCTTTGAAGTACAGAAAGTATAAATTGGTTTTCAAAATGTGAAGAAAGTGCATATATTAACGAATGCCCTGTATGTACTTCTGAATGGTACAGTAACATATTCCTCTTTTATCATTCGTTAACCACAGTATGGTGTGTCAAAGCCACATATAATGGAATCGAATCTGTTTTATTTTGAAAAAACTAAAAAAGAGAAACAAACGTTATAAGAAAAGTTTTAACGTTTCTTCAAGGGCAAAGGACCCTTATTGCAACAGGACAAAATGGAGGGTTTCCTCTTCAATTTTAGCTTTATTTCGTCAAAATATGTAAATAACTTTGGGAGATATGGCGAATAGTATGTAGTATATAGTAACAATGATTAACAATATAATATATATGTAGAATGACATATGCTATATTGTTGAATAGTTGCCTAACAACATATATATACCAAATAGGAGAGTTTTTAAAAAAATTGAAGAAATTAGTGGTTGAAGCCATACATTTTCGAGTTACAACGAGTGTCACGTGGTCTCATCAGCCGTGAGAGGGTTAACTATTTCTTCTAAAGCAACAGGTACTACGTTCATTTTTTAGTGCAGTTTGTAGTAATTTGTGCATTTATTTTCCGCTGATGATGTGTAGAACATTTAGTTAGCATATTTGGTTGAGCTTTGGAAAAAATATACAGGGTGATGCAAAATTCAGCTTTGAAGTACAGAAAGTATAAATTTTTTTTCAAAATGTGAAGAAAGTGCATATATTAACGAATGTCCTGTATGTACTTCTGAATGGTACAGTAACATATTCCTCTTTTATCATTCGTTAACCACAGTATGGTGTGTCAAAGCCACATATAATGGAATCGAATCTGTTTTATTTTGAAGAAACTAAAAAAGAGAAACAAACGTTATAAGAGGAATTTTAACGTTTCTTCAAGGGCAAAGGACCCTTATCGCAAAAGGACAAAATGTAGGGGTTTCCTCTTCAATTTTAGCTTTATTTCGTCAAAATATGTAAATAACTTTGGGAGATATGGCGAATAGTATGTAGTATATAGTAACAATGGATAACAATATAATATATATGTAGAATGACATATGCTATATTGTTGAATAGTTGCCTAACAACATATATATACCAAATAGGAGAGTTTTTAAAAAAGTTGAGGAAATTAGTGGTTGAAGCCATACATTTTCCAGTTACAACGAGTGTCACGTGGTCTCATCAGCCGTGAGAGGGTTAACTATTTCTTCTAAAGCAACAGGTACTACGTTCATTTTTTAATGCAGTTTGTAGTAATTTGTGCATTTATTTTCCCGTGATGATGTGTAGAACATTTAGTTAGCATATTTAGTTGAGATTTGGAAAAAATATACAGGGTGATGCAAAATTCAGCTTTGTAGTACAGAAAGTATAAATTGGTTTTCAAAATGTGAAGAAAGTGCATATATTAACGAATGCCCTGTATGTACTTCTGAATGGCACAGTAACATATTCCTCTTTTATCATTCGTTAACCACAGTATGATGTGTCAAAGCCACTATATAATGGAATCGAATCTGTTTTATTTTGAAAAAACTAAAAAAGAGAAACAAACCTTATAGGAGGAATTTTAACGTTTCTTCAAGGGCAAAGGACCTTAGCGCAACCGTACAAAATGGAGGCGTTTCCTCTTCAATTTTAGCTTTATTTCGTCAAAATATGTAAATAACTTTGGGAGATATGGCGAATAGTATGTAGTATATAGTAACAATGATTAACAATATAATATATATGTAGAATGACATATGCTATATTGTTGAATAGTTGCCTAACAACATATATATACCAAATAGGAGAGTTTTTTTAAAAAAATTGAAGAAATTAGTGGTTTAAGCCATACATTTTCCAGTTACAACGAGTGTCACGTGGTCTCATCAGCCGTGAGAGGGTTAATTATTTCTTCTAAAGCAACAGGTACTACGTTCATTTTTTAGTGCAGTTTGTAGTAATTTGTGCATTTATTTTCCGCTGATGATGTGTAGAACATTTAGTTAGCATATTTGGTTGAGATTTGGAAAAAATATACAGGGTGATGCCAAATTCAGCTTTGTAGTACAGAAAGTATAAATTGGTTTTCAAAATGTGAAGAAAGTGCATATATTAACGAATGCCCTGTATGTACTTCTGAATGGCACAGTAACATATTCCTCTTTTATCATTCGTTAACCACAGTATGGTGTGTCAAAGCCACATATAATGGAATCGAATCTGTTTTATTTTGAAAAAAAAAACTAAAAAAGAGAAACAAACGTTATAAGAGGAATTTTAACGTTTCTTGAAGGGCAAAGGACATTTATCGAAACCGTACAAAATGGACAGGTTTGATCTTCAATTTGAGCTTTATTTCGTCAAAATATGTAAATAACTTTGGGAGATATGGCGAATAGTATGTAGTATATAGTAACAATGGATAATAATATAATATATATGTAGCATGACAAATGCTATATTGTTGAATAGTTGCCTAACAACATATATATACCAAATAGGAGAGTTTTTAAAAAAATTGAAGAAATTAGTGGTTGAAGCCATACATTTTCCAGTTACAACGAGTGTCACGTGGTCTCATCAGCCGTGAGAGGGTTAACTATTTCTTCTAAAGCAACAGGTACTACGTTCATTTTTTAGTGCAGTTTGTAGTAATTTGTGCATTTATTTTCTCGTGATGATGTGTAGAACATTTAGTTAGCATATTTGGTTGAGATTTGGAAAAAATATACAGGGTGATGCCAAATTCAGCTTTGTAGTACAGAAAGTATAAATTGGTTTTCAAAATGTGAAGAAAGTGCATATATTAACGAATGTCCTGTATGTACTTCTGAATGGTACAGTAACATATTCCTCTTTTATCATTCGTTAACCACAGTATGGTGTGTCAAAGCCACATATAATGGAATCGAATCTGTTTTATTTTGAAGAAACTAAAAAAGAGAAACAAACGTTATAAGAGGAATTTTAACGTTTCTTCAAGGGCAAAGGACCCTTATCGCAAAAGGACAAAATGGAGGGGTTTCCTCTTCAATTTTAGCTTTATTTCGTCAAAATATGTAAATAACTTTGGGAGATATGGCGAATAGTATGTAGTATATAGTAACAATGATTAACAATATAATATATATGTAGAATGACATATGCTATATTGTTGAATAGTTGCCTAACAACATATTTATACCAAATAGGAGAGTTTTTAAAAAAATTGAAGAAATTAGTGGTTGAAGCCATACATTTTCCAGTTACAACGAGTGTCACGTGGTCTCATCAGCCGTGAGAGGGTTAACTATTTCTTCTAAAGCAACAGGTACAACGTTCACTTTTTAGTGCAGTTTGTAGTAATTTGTGCATTTATTTTCTCGTGATGATGTGTAGAACATTTAGTTAGCATATTTGGTTGAGATTTGGAAAAAATATACAGGGTGATGCAAAATTCAGCTTTGAAGTACAGAAAGTATAAATTGGTTTTCAAAATGTGAAGAAAGTGCATATATTAACGAATGCCCTGTATGTACTTCTGAATGGTACAGTAACATATTCCTCTTTTATCATTCGTTAACCACAGTATGGTGTGTCAAAGCCACATATAATGGAATCGAATCTGTTTTATTTTGTAAAAAACTAAAAAAGAGAAACAAAAGTTATAAGAGGAATTTTAACGTTTCTTCAGGGGCAAAGGACCTTTATCGCAACCGTACAACATGGAGGGGTACCCACTTCAATTTTAGCTTTATTTCGTCAAAATATGTAAATAACTTTGGGAGATATGGCGAATAGTATGTAGTATATAGTAATAATGGATAATAATATAATATATATGTAGAATGACATATGCTATATTGTTGAATAGTTGCCTAACAACATATATATACCAAATAGGAGAGTTTTTCAAAAAATTGAAGAAATTAGTGGTTGAAGCCATACATTTTCCAGTTACAACGAGTGTCACGTGGTCTCATCAGCCGTGAGAGGGTTAACTATTTCTTCTAAAGCAACAGGTACTACGTTCATTTTTTAATGCAGTTTGTAGTAATTTGTGCATTTATTTTCCCGTGATGATGTGTAGAACATTTAGTTAGCATATTTGGTTGAGACTTGAAAAAAATATACAGGGTGATGCAAAATTCAGCTTTGAAGTACAGAAAGTATAAATTGGTTTTCAAAATGTGAAGAAAGTGCATATATTAACGAATGCCCTGTATGTACTTCTGAATGGTACAGTAACATATTCCTCTTTTATCATTCGTTAACCACAGTATGGTGTGTCAAAGCCACATATAATGGAATCGAATCTGTTTTATTTTGAAAAAACTAAAAAAGAGAAACAAACGTTATAAGAAAAGTTTTAACGTTTCTTCAAGGGCAAAGGACCCTTATCGCAACAGGACAAAATGGAGAGGTTTCCTCTTCAATTTTAGCTTTATTTCGTCAAAATATGTAAATAACTTTGGGAGATATGGCGAATAGTATGTAGTATATACTAACAATGATTAACAATATAATATATATGTAGAATGACATATGCTATATTGTTGAATAGTTGCCTAACAACATATATATACCAAATAGGAGAGTTTTTTAAAAAATTGAAGAAATTAGTGGTTGAAGCCATACATTTTCGAGTTACAACGAGTGTCACGTGGTCTCATCAGCCGTGAGAGGGTTAACTATTTCTTCTAAAGCAACAGGTACTACGTTCATTTTTTAATGCAGTTTGTAGTAATTTGTGCATTTATTTTCCCGTGATGATGTGTAGAACATTTAGTTAGCATATTTAGTTGAGATTTGGAAAAAATATACAGGGTGATGCAAAATTCAGCTTTGAAGTACAGAAAGTATAAATTGGTTTTCAAAATGTGAAGAAAGTGCATATATTAACGAATGCCCTGTATGTACTTCTGAATGGTACAGTAACATATTCCTCTTTTATCATTCGTTAACCACAGTATGGTGTGTCAAAGCCACATATAATGGAATCGAATCTGTTTTATTTTGAAAAAACTAAAAAAGAGAAACAAACGTTATAAGAAAAGTTTTAACGTTTCTTCAAGGGCAAAGGACCCTTATCGCAACAGGACAAAATGGAGGGGTTCCCAATTCAATTTTAGCATTATTTCGTCAAAATATGTAAATAACTTTGGGAGATATGGCGATTAGTATGTAGTATATAGTAATAATGGATAATAATATAATATATATGTAGAATGACATATGCTATATTGTTGAATAGTTACCTAACAACATATATATACCAAATAGGAGAGTTTTTTAAAAAATTGAAGAAATTAGTGGTTGAAGCCATACATTTTCGAGTTACAACGAGTGTCACGTGGTCTCATCAGCCGTGAGAGGGTTAACTATTTCTTCTAAAGCAACAGGTACTACGTTCATTTTTTAATGCAGTTTGTAGTAATTTGTGCATTTATTTTCCCGTGATGATGTCTAGAACATTTAGTTAGCATATTTAGTTGAGATTTGGAAAAAATATACAGGGTGATGCAAAATTCAGCTTTGTAGTACAGAAAGTATAAATTGGTTTTCAAAATGTGAAGAAAGTGCATATATTAACGAATGTCCTGTATGTACTTCTGAATGGTACAGTAACATATTCCTCTTTTATCATTCGTTAACCACAGTATGGTGTGTCAAAGCCACTATATAATGGAATCGAATCTGTTTTATTTTGAAAAAATTAAAAAAGAGAAACAAACCTTATAGGAGGAATTTTAACGTTTCTTCAAGGGCAAAGGACCTTAGCGCAACCGTACAAAATGGAGGGGTTTCCTCTTCAATTTTAGCTTTATTTCGTCAAAATATGTAAATAACTTTGGGAGATATGGCGAATAGTATGTAGTATATAGTAACAATGATTAACAATATAATATATATGTAGAATGACATATGCTATATTGTTGAATAGTTGCCTAACAACATATATATACCAAATAGGAGAGTTTTTTAAAAAAATTGAAGAAATTAGTGGTTTAAGCCATACATTTTCCAGTTACAACGAGTGTCACGTGGTCTCATCAGCCGTGAGAGGGTTAATTATTTCTTCTAAAGCAACAGGTACTACGTTCATTTTTTAGTGCAGTTTGTAGTAATTTGTGCATTTATTTTCCGCTGATGATGTGTAGAACATTTAGTTAGCATATTTGGTTGAGATTTGGAAAAAATATACAGGGTGATGCAAAATTCAGCTTTGTAGTACAGAAAGTATAAATTGGTTTTCAAAATGTGAAGAAAGTGCATATATTAACGAATGCCCTGTATGTACTTCTGAATGGCACAGTAACATATTCCTCTTTTATCATTCGTTAACCACAGTATGGTGTGTCAAAGCCACATATAATGGAATCGAATCTGTTTTATTTTGAAAAAAAAAAACTAAAAAAGAGAAACAAACGTTATAAGAGGAATTTTAACGTTTCTTGAAGGGCAAAGGACATTTATCGCAACCGTACAAAATGGATAGGTTTGCTCTTCAATTTGAGCTTTATTTCGTCAAAATATGTAAATAACTTTGGGAGATATGGCGAATAGTATGTAGTATATAGTAACAATGGATAACAATATAATATATATGTAGCATGACAAATGCTATATTGTTGAATAGTTGCCTAACAACATATATATACCAAATAGGAGAGTTTTTAAAAAAATTGAAGAAATTAGTGGTTGAAGCCATACATTTTCCAGTTACAACGAGTGTCACGTGGTCTCATCAGCCGTGAGAGGGTTAACTATTTCTTCTAAAGCAACAGGTACAACGTTCATTTTTTAGTGCAGTTTGTATTAATTTGTGCATTTATTTTCTCGTGATGATGTGCAGAACATTTAGTTAGCATATTTGGTTGAGATTTGGAAAAAATATACAGGGTGATGCCAAATTCAGCTTAGTAGTACTGAAAGTATAAATTGGTTTTCAAAATGTGAAGAAAGTGCATATATTAACGAATGTCCTGTATGTACTTCTGAATGGTACAGTAACATATTCCTCTTTTATCATTCGTTAACCACAGTATGGTGTGTCAAAGCCACATATAATGGAATCGAATCTGTTTTATTTTGAAGAAACTAAAAAAGAGAAACAAACGTTATAAGAGGAATTTTAACGTTTCTTCAAGGGCAAAGGACCCTTATCGCAAAAGGACAAAATGGAGGGGTTTCCTCTTCAATTTTAGCTTTATTTCGTCAAAATATGTAAATAACTTTGGGAGATATGGCGAATAGTATGTAGTATATAGTAACAATGATTAACAATATTATATATATGTAGAATGACATATGCTATATTGTTGAATAGTTGCCTAACAACATATATATACCAAATAGGAGAGTTTTTAAAAAAATTGAAGAAATTAGTGGTTGAAGCCATACATTTTCCAGTTACAACGAGTGTCACGTGGTCTCATCAGCCGTGAGAGGGTTAACTATTTCTTCTAAAGCAACAGGTACTACGTTCATTTTTTAGTGCAGTTTGTAGTAATTTGTGCATTTATTTTCTCGTGATGATGTGTAGAACATTTAGTAGCATATTTGGTTGAGATTTGGAAAAAATATACAGGGTGATGGCAAATTCAGCTTTGTAGTACAGAAAGTATAAATTGGTTTTCAAAATGTGAAGAAAGTGCATATATTAACGAATGTCCTGTATGTACTTCTGAATGGTACAGTAACATATTCCTCTTTTATCATTCGTTAACCACAGTATGGTGTGTCAAAGCCACATATAATGGAATCGAATCTGTTTTATTTTGAAAAAACTAAAAAAGAGAAACAAACGTTATAAGAGGAATTTTAACGTTTCTTCAAGGGCAAAGGACCCTTATCGCAAAAGGACAAAATGGAGGGGTTTCCTCTTCTATTTTAGTTTTATTTCGTCAAAATATGTAAATAACTTTGGGAGATATGGCGAATAGTATGTAGTATATAGTAACAATGATTAACAATATAATATATATGTAGAATGACATATGCTATATTGTTGAATAGTTGCCTAACAACATATATATACCAAATAGGAGAGTTTTTAAAAAAATTGAAGAAATTAGTGGTTGAAGCCATATATTTTCCAGTTACAACGAGTGTCACGTGGTCTCATCAGCCGTGAGAGGGTTAACTATTTCTTCTAAAGCAACAGGTACTCCGTTCATTTTTTAGTGCAGTTTGTAGTAATTTGTGCATTTATTTTCTCGTGATGATGTGTAGAACATTTAGTTAGCATATTTGGTTGAGATTTGGAAAAAATATACAGGGTGATGCCAAATTCAGCTTTGTAGTACAGAAAGTATAAATTGGTTTTCAAAATGTGAAGAAAGTGCATATATTAACGAATGTCCTGTATGTACTTCTGAATGGTACAGTAACATATTCCTCTTTTATCATTCGTTAACCACAGTATGGTGTGTCAAAGCCACATATAATGGAATCGAATCTGTTTTATTTTGAAAAAACTAAAAAAGAGAAAAAAACGTTATAAGAGGAATTTTAACGTTTCTTCAAGGGCAAAGGACCCTTATCGCAAAAGGACAAAATGGAGGGGTTTCCTCTTCAATTTTAGCTTTATTTCGTCAAAATATGTAAATAACTTTGGGAGATATGGCGAATAGTATGTAGTATATAGTAACAATGATTAACAATATAATATATATGTAGAATGACATATGCTATATTGTTGAATAGTTGCCTAACAACATATATATACCAAATAAGAGAGTTTTTTAAAAAAATTGAAGAAATTAGTGGTTGAAGCCATACATTTTCCAGTTACAACGAGTGTCACGTGGTCTCATCAGCCGTGAGAGGGTTAACTATTTCTTCTAAAGCAACAGGTACTACGTTCATTTTTAATGCAGTTTGTAGTAATTTGTGCATTTATTTTCCCGTGATGATGTGTAGAACATTTAGTTAGCATATTTGGTTGAGACTTGAAAAAAATATACAGGGTGATGCAAAATTCAGCTTTGAAGTACAGAAAGTATAAATTGGTTTTCAAAATGTGAAGAAAGTGCATATATTAACGAATGCCCTGTATGTACTTCTGAATGGTACAGTAACATATTCCTCTTTTATCATTCGTTAACCACAGTATGGTGTGTCAAAGCTACATATAATGGAATCGAATCTGTTTTATTTTGAAAAAACTAAAAAAGAGAAACAAACGTTATAAGAAAAGTTTTAACGTTTCTTCAAGGGCAAAGGACCCTTATTGCAACAGGACAAAATGGAGGGTTTCCTCTTCAATTTTAGCTTTATTTCGTCAAAATATGTAAATAACTTTGGGAGATATGGCGAATAGTATGTAGTATATAGTAACAATGATTAACAATATAATATATATGTAGAATGACATATGCTATATTGTTGAATAGTTGCCTAACAACATATATATACCAAATAGGAGAGTTTTTAAAAAAATTGAAGAAATTAGTGGTTGAAGCCATACATTTTCGAGTTACAACGAGTGTCACGTGGTCTCATCAGCCGTGAGAGGGTTAACTATTTCTTCTAAAGCAACAGGTACTACGTTCATTTTTTAGTGCAGTTTGTAGTAATTTGTGCATTTATTTTCCGCTGATGATGTGTAGAACATTTAGTTAGCATATTTGGTTGAGCTTTGGAAAAAATATACAGGGTGATGCAAAATTCAGCTTTGAAGTACAGAAAGTATAAATTTTTTTTCAAAATGTGAAGAAAGTGCATATATTAACGAATGTCCTGTATGTACTTCTGAATGGTACAGTAACATATTCCTCTTTTATCATTCGTTAACCACAGTATGGTGTGTCAAAGCCACATATAATGGAATCGAATCTGTTTTATTTTGAAAAAACTAAAAAAGAGAAACAAACGTTATAAGAGGAATTTTATCGTTTCTTCAAGGGCAAAGGACCCTTATCGCAAAAGGACAAAATGTAGGGGTTTCCTCTTCAATTTTAGCTTTATTTCGTCAAAATATGTAAATAACTTTGGGAGATATGGCGAATAGTATGTAGTATATAGTAACAATGGATAACAATATAATATATATGTAGAATGACATATGCTATATTGTTGAATAGTTGCCTAACAACATATATATACCAAATAGGAGAGTTTTTAAAAAAGTTGAGGAAATTAGTGGTTGAAGCCATACATTTTCCAGTTACAACGAGTGTCACGTGGTCTCATCAGCCGTGAGAGGGTTAACTATTTCTTCTAAAGCAACAGGTACTACGTTCATTTTTTAATGCAGTTTGTAGTAATTTGTGCATTTATTTTCCCGTGATGATGTGTAGAACATTTAGTTAGCATATTTAGTTGAGATTTGGAAAAAATATACAGGGTGATGCAAAATTCAGCATTGTAGTACAGAAAGTATAAATTGGTTTTCAAAATGTGAAGAAAGTGCATATATTAACGAATGCCCTGTATGTACTTCTGAATGGCACAGTAACATATTCCTCTTTTATCATTCGTTAACCACAGTATGATGTGTCAAAGCCACTATATAATGGAATCGAATCTGTTTTATTTTGAAAAAACTAAAAAAGAGAAACAAACCTTATAGGAGGAATTTTAACGTTTCTTCAAGGGCAAAGGACCTTAGCGCAACCGTACAAAATGGAGGCGTTTCCTCTTCAATTTTAGCTTTATTTCGTCAAAATATGTAAATAACTTTGGGAGATATGGCGAATAGTATGTAGTATATAGTAACAATGATTAACAATATAATATATATGTAGAATGACATATGCTATATTGTTGAATAGTTGCCTAACAACATATATATACCAAATAGGAGAGTTTTTTAAAAAAAATTGAAGAAATTAGTGGTTTAAGCCATACATTTTCCAGTTACAACGAGTGTCACGTGGTCTCATCAGCCGTGAGAGGGTTAATTATTTCTTCTAAAGCAACAGGTACTACGTTCATTTTTTAGTGCAGTTTGTAGTAATTTGTGCATTTATTTTCCGCTGATGATGTGTAGAACATTTAGTTAGCATATTTGGTTGAGATTTGGAAAAAATATACAGGGTGATGCCAAATTCAGCTTTGTAGTACAGAAAGTATAAATTGGTTTTCAAAATGTGAAGAAAGTGCATATATTAACGAATGCCCTGTATGTACTTCTGAATGGCACAGTAACATATTCCTCTTTTATCATTCGTTAACCACAGTATGGTGTGTCAAAGCCACATATAATGGAATCGAATCTGTTTTATTTTGAAAAAAAAAACTAAAAAAGAGAAACAAACGTTATAAGAGGAATTTTAACGTTTCTTGAAGGGCAAAGGACATTTATCGAAACCGTACAAAATGGACAGGTTTGATCTTCAATTTGAACTTTATTTCGTCAAAATATGTAAATAACTTTGGGAGATATGGCGAATAGTATGTAGTATATAGTAACAATGGATAACAATATAATATAAATGTAGCATGACAAATGCTATATTGTTGAATAGTTGCCTAACAACATATATATACCAAATAGGAGAGTTTTTAAAAAAATTGAAGAAATTAGTGGTTGAAGCCATACATTTTCCAGTTACAACGAGTGTCACGTGGTCTCATCAGCCGTGAGAGGGTTAACTATTTCTTCTAAAGCAACAGGTACTACGTTCATTTTTTAGTGCAGTTTGTAGTAATTTGTGCATTTATTTTCTCGTGATGATGTGTAGAACATTTAGTTAGCATATTTGGTTGAGATTTGGAAAAAATATACAGGGTGATGCCAAATTCAGCTTTGTAGTACAGAAAGTATAAATTGGTTTTCAAAATGTGAAGAAAGTGCATATATTAACGAATGTCCTGTATGTACTTCTGAATGGTACAGTAACATATTCCTCTTTTATCATTCGTTAACCACAGTATGGTGTGTCAAAGCCACATATAATGGAATCGAATCTGTTTTATTTTGAAGAAACTAAAAAAGAGAAACAAACGTTATAAGAGGAATTTTAACGTTTCTTCAAGGGCAAAGGACCCTTATCGCAAAAGGACAAAATGGAGGGGTTTCCTCTTCAATTTTAGCTTTATTTCGTCAAAATATGTAAATAACTTTGGGAGATATGGCGAATAGTATGTAGTATATAGTAACAATGATTAACAATATAATATATATGTAGAATGACATATGCTATATTGTTGAATAGTTGCCTAACAACATATTTATACCAAATAGGAGAGTTTTTAAAAAAATTGAAGAAATTAGTGGTTGAAGCCATACATTTTCCAGTTACAACGAGTGTCACGTGGTCTCATCAGCCGTGAGAGGGTTAACTATTTCTTCTAAAGCAACAGGTACAACGTTCATTTTTTAGTGCAGTTTGTAGTAATTTGTGCATTTATTTTCTCGTGATGATGTGTAGAACATTTAGTTAGCATATTTGGTTGAGATTTGGAAAAAATATACAGGGTGATGCAAAATTCAGCTTTGAAGTACAGATAGTATAAATTGGTTTTCAAAATGTGAAGAAAGTGCATATATTAACGAATGCCCTGTATGTACTTCTGAATGGTACAGTAACATATTCCTCTTTTATCATTCGTTAACCACAGTATCGTGTGTCAAAGCCACATATAATGGAATCGAATCTGTTTTATTTTGTAAAAAACTAAAAAAGAGAAACAAAAATTATAAGAGGAATTTTAACGTTTCTTCAGGGGCAAAGGACCTTTATCGCAACCGTACAACATGGAGGGGTACCCACTTCAATTTTAGCTTTATTTCGTCAAAATATGTAAATAACTTTGGGAGATATGGCGAATAGTATGTAGTATATAGTAATAATGGATAATAATATAATATATATGTAGAATGACATATGCTATATTGTTGAATAGTTGCCTAACAACATATATATACCAAATAGGAGAGTTTTTTAAAAAATTGAAGAAATTAGTGGTTGAAGCCATACATTTTCCAGTTACAACGAGTGTCACGTGGTCTCATCAGCCGTGAGAGGGTTAACTATTTCTTCTAAAGCAACAGGTACTACGTTCATTTTTTAATGCAGTTTGTAGTAATTTGTGCATTTATTTTCCCGTGATGATGTGTAGAACATTTAGTTAGCATATTTGGTTGAGACTTGAAAAAAATATACAGGGTGATGCAAAATTCAGCTTTGAAGTACAGAAAGTATAAATTGGTTTTCAAAATGTGAAGAAAGTGCATATATTAACGAATGCCCTGTATGTACTTCTGAATGGTACAGTAACATATTCCTCTTTTATCATTCGTTAACCACAGTATGGTGTGTCAAAGCCACATATAATGGAATCGAATCTGTTTTATTTTGAAAAAACTAAAAAAGAGAAACAAACGTTATAAGAAAAGTTTTAACGTTTCTTCAAGGGCAAAGGACCCTTATCGCAACAGGACAAAATGGAGAGGTTTCCTCTTCAATTTTAGCTTTATTTCGTCAAAATATGTAAATAACTTTGGGAGATATGGCGAATAGTATGTAGTATATACTAACAATGATTAACAATATAATATATATGTAGAATGACATATGCTATATTGTTGAATAGTTGCCTAACAACATATATATACCAAATAGGAGAGTTTTGAAAAAAATTGAAGAAATTAGTGGTTGAAGCCATACATTTTCGAGTTACAACGAGTGTCACGTGGTCTCATCAGCCGTGAGAGGGTTAACTATTTCTTCTAAAGCAACAGGTACTACGTTCATTTTTTAGTGCAGTTTGTAGTAATTTGTGCATTTATTTTCCGCTGATGATGTGTAGAACATTTAGTTAGCATATTTAGTTGAGCTTTGGAAAAAATATACAGGGTGATGCAAAATTCAGCTTTGAAGTACAGAAAGTATAAATTTTTTTTCAAAATGTGAAGAAAGTGCATATATTAACGAATGTCCTGTATGTACTTCTGAATGGTACAGTAACATATTCCTCTTTTATCATTCGTTAACCACAGTATGGTGTGTCAAAGCCACATATAATGGAATCGAATCTGTTTTATTTTGAAAAAACTAAAAAAGAGAAACAAACGTTATAAGAGGAATTTTAACGTCTCTTCAAGGGCAAAGGACCCTTATCGCAAAAGGACAAAATGGAGGGGTTTCCTCTTCAATTTTAGCTTTATTTCGTCAAAATATGTAAATAACTTTGGGAGATATGGCGAATAGTATGTAGTATATAGTAACAATGGATAACAATATAATATATATGTAGAATGACATATGCTATATTGTTGAATAGTTGCCTAACAACATATATATACCAAATAGGAGAGTTTTAAAAAAATTGAGGAAATTAGTGGTTGAAGCCATACATTTTCCAGTTACAACGAGTGTCACGTGGTCTCATCAGCCGTGATAGGGTTAACTATTTCTTCTAAAGCAACAGGTACTACGTTCATTTTTTAATGCAGTTTGTAGTAATTTGTGCATTTATTTTCCCGTGATGATGTGTAGAACATTTAGTTAGCATATTTAGTTGAGATTTGGAAAAAATATACAGGGTGATGCAAAATTCAGCTTTGTAGTACAGAAAGTATAAATTGGTTTTCAAAATGTGAAGAAAGTGCATATATTAACGAATGCCCTGTATGTACTTCTGAATGGCACAGTAACATATTCCTCTTTTATCATTCGTTAACCACAGTATGGTGTGTCAAAGCCACATATAATGGAATCGAATCTGTTTTATTTTGAAAAAACTAAAAAAGAGAAACAAACCTTATAGGAGGAATTTTAACGTTTCTTCAAGGGCAAAGGACCTTAGCGCAACCGTACAAAATGGAGGGGTTTCCTCTTCAATTTTAGCTTTATTTCGTCAAAATATGTAAATAACTTTGGGAGATATGGCGAATAGTATGTAGTATATAGTAACAATGGATAACAATATAATATATATGTAGCATGACAAATGCTATATTGTTGAATAGTTGCCTAACAACATATATATACCAAATAGGAGAGTTTTTAAAAAAATTGAAGAAATTAGTGGTTGAAGCCATACATTTTCCAGTTACAACGAGTGTCACGTGGTCTCATCAGCCGTGAGAGGGTTAACTATTTCTTCTAAAGCAACAGGTACTACGTTCATTTTTTAGTGCAGTTTGTAGTAATTTGTGCATTTATTTTCTCGTGATGATGTGTAGAACATTTAGTTAGCATATTTGGTTGAGATTTGGAAAAAATATACAGGGTGATGCCAAATTCAGCTTTGTAGTACAGAAAGTATAAATTGGTTTTCAAAATGTGAAGAAAGTGCATATATTAACGAATGTCCTGTATGTACTTCTGAATGGTACAGTAACATATTCCTCTTTTATCATTCGTTAACCACAGTATGGTGTGTCAAAGCCACATATAATGGAATCGAATCTGTTTTATTTTGAAGAAACTAAAAAAGAGAAACAAACGTTATAAGAGGAATTTTAACGTTTCTTCAAGGGCAAAGGACCCTTATCGCAAAAGGACAAAATGGAGGGGTTTCCTCTTCAATTTTAGCTTTATTTCGTCAAAATATGTAAATAACTTTGGGAGATATGGCGAATAGTATGTAGTATATAGTAACAATGATTAACAATATAATATATATGTAGAATGACATATGCTATATTGTTGAATAGTTGCCTAACAACATATTTATACCAAATAGGAGAGTTTTTAAAAAAATTGAAGAAATTAGTGGTTGAAGCCATACATTTTCCAGTTACAACGAGTGTCACGTGGTCTCATCAGCCGTGAGAGGGTTAACTATTTCTTCTAAAGCAACAGGTACAACGTTCATTTTTTAGTGCAGTTTGTAGTAATTTGTGCATTTATTTTCTCGTGATGATGTGTAGAACATTTAGTTAGCATATTTGGTTGAGATTTGGAAAAAATATACAGGGTGATGCAAAATTCAGCTTTGAAGTACAGAAAGTATAAATTGGTTTTCAAAATGTGAAGAAAGTGCATATATTAACGAATGCCCTGTATGTACTTCTGAATGGTACAGTAACATATTCCTCTTTTATCATTCGTTAACCACAGTATCGTGTGTCAAAGCCACATATAATGGAATCGAATCTGTTTTATTTTGTAAAAAACTAAAAAAGAGAAACAAAAGTTATAAGAGGAATTTTAACGTTTCTTCAGGGGCAAAGGACCTTTATCGCAACCGTACAACATGGAGGGGTACCCACTTCAATTTTAGCTTTATTTCGTCAAAATATGTAAATAACTTTGGGAGATATGGCGAATAGTATGTAGTATATAGTAATAATGGATAATAATATAATATATATGTAGAATGACATATGCTATATTGTTGAATAGTTGCCTAACAACATATATATACCAAATAGGAGAGTTTTTTAAAAAATTGAGGAAATTAGTGGTTGAAGCCATACATTTTCCAGTTACAACGAGTGTCACGTGGTCTCATCAGCCGTGAGAGGGTTAACTATTTCTTCTAAAGCAACAGGTACTACGTTCATTTTTTAATGCAGTTTGTAGTAATTTGTGCATTTATTTTCCCGTGATGATGTGTAGAACATTTAGTTAGCATATTTGGTTGAGACTTGAAAAAAATATACAGGGTGATGCAAAATTCAGCTTTGAAGTACAGAAAGTATAAATTGGTTTTCAAAATGTGAAGAAAGTGCATATATTAACGAATGCCCTGTATGTACTTCTGAATGGTACAGTAACATATTCCTCTTTTATCATTCGTTAACCACAGTATGGTGTGTCAAAGCCACATATAATGGAATCGAATCTGTTTTATTTTGAAAAAACTAAAAAAGAGAAACAAACGTTATAAGAAAAGTTTTAACGTTTCTTCAAGGGCAAAGGACCCTTATCGCAACAGGACAAAATGGAGAGGTTTCCTCTTCAATTTTAGCTTTATTTCGTCAAAATATGTAAATAACTTTGGGAGATATGGCGAATAGTATGTAGTATATACTAACAATGATTAACAATATAATATATATGTAGAATGACATATGCTATATTGTTGAATAGTTGCCTAACAACATATATATACCAAATAGGAGAGTTTTGAAAAAAATTGAAGAAATTAGTGGTTGAAGCCATACATTTTCGAGTTACAACGAGTGTCACGTGGTCTCATCAGCCGTGAGAGGGTTAACTATTTCTTCTAAAGCAACAGGTACTACGTTCATTTTTTAGTGCAGTTTGTAGTAATTTGTGCATTTATTTTCCGCTGATGATGTGTAGAACATTTAGTTAGCATATTTAGTTGAGCTTTGGAAAAAATATACAGGGTGATGCAAAATTCAGCTTTGAAGTACAGAAAGTATAAATTTTTTTTCAAAATGTGAAGAAAGTGCATATATTAACGAATGTCCTGCATGTACTTCTGAATGGTACAGTAACATATTCCTCTTTTATCATTCGTTAACCACAGTATGGTGTGTCAAAGCCACATATAATGGAATCGAATCTGTTTTATTTTGAAAAAACTAAAAAAGAGAAACAAACGTTATAAGAGGAATTTTAACGTCTCTTCAAGGGCAAAGGACCCTTATCGCAAAAGGACAAAATGGAGGGGTTTCCTCTTCAATTTTAGCTTTATTTCGTCAAAATATGTAAATAACTTTGGGAGATATGGCGAATAGTATGTAGTATATAGTAACAATGGATAACAATATAATATATATGTAGAATGACATATGCTATATTGTTGAATAGTTGCCTAACAACATATATATACCAAATAGGAGAGTTTTAAAAAAATTGAGGAAATTAGTGGTTGAAGCCATACATTTTCCAGTTACAACGAGTGTCACGTGGTCTCATCAGCCGTGAGAGGGTTAACTATTTCTTCTAAAGCAACAGGTACTACGTTCATTTTTTAATGCAGTTTGTAGTAATTTGTGCATTTATTTTCCCGTGATGATGTGTAGAACATTTAGTTAGCATATTTAGTTGAGATTTGGAAAAAATATACAGGGTGATGCAAAATTCAGCTTTGTAGTACAGAAAGTATAAATTGGTTTTCAAAATGTGAAGAAAGTGCATATATTAACGAATGCCCTGTATGTACTTCTGAATGGCACAGTAACATATTCCTCTTTTATCATTCGTTAACCACAGTATGGTGTGTCAAAGCCACTATATAATGGAATCGAATCTGTTTTATTTTGAAAAAACTAAAAAAGAGAAACAAACCTTATAGGAGGAATTTTAACGTTTCTTCAAGGGCAAAGGACCTTAGCGCAACCGTAGAAAATGGAGGGGTTTCCTCTTCAATTTTAGCTTTATTTCGTCAAAATATGTAAATAACTTTGGGAGATATGGCGAATAGTATGTAGTATATAGTAACAATGATTAACAATATAATATATATGTAGAATGACATATGCTATATTGTTGAATAGTTGCCTAACAACATATTTATACCAAATAGGAGAGTTTTTAAAAAAATTGAAGAAATTAGTGGTTGAAGCCATACATTTTCCAGTTACAACGAGTGTCACGTGGTCTCATCAGCCGTGAGAGGGTTAACTATTTCTACTAAAGCAACAGGTACAACGTTCATTTTTTAGTGCAGTTTGTAGTAATTTGTGCATTTATTTTCCGCTGATGATGTGTAGAACATTTAGTTAGCATATTTGGTTGAGATTTGGAAAAAATATACAGGGTGATGCAAAATTCAGCTTTGAAGTACAGAAAGTATAAATTGGTTTTCAAAATGTGAAGAAAGTGCATATATTAACGAGTGCCCTGTATGTACTTCTGAATGGTACAGTAACATATTCCTCTTTTATCATTCGTTAACCACAGTATGGTGTGTCAAAGCCACATATAATGGAATCGAATCTGTTTTATTTTGTAAAAAACTAAAAAAGAGAAACAAACGTTATAAGAAAAGTTTTAACGTTTCTTCAAGGGCAAAGGACCCTTATCGCAACAGGACAAAATGGAGAGGTTTCCTCTTCAATTTTAGCTTTATTTCGTCAAAATATGTAAATAACTTTGGGAGATATGGCGAATAGTATGTAGTATATACTAACAATGATTAACAATATAATATATATGTAGAATGACATATGCTATATTGTTGAATAGTTGCCTAACAACATATATATACCAAATAGGAGAGTTTTGAAAAAAATTGAAGAAATTAGTGGTTGAAGCCATACATTTTCGAGTTACAACGAGTGTCACGTGGTCTCATCAGCCGTGAGAGGGTTAACTATTTCTTCTAAAGCAACAGGTACTACGTTCATTTTTTAGTGCAGTTTGTAGTAATTTGTGCATTTATTTTCCGCTGATGATGTGTAGAACATTTAGTTAGCATATTTAGTTGAGCTTTGGAAAAAATATACAGGGTGATGCAAAATTCAGCTTTGAAGTACAGAAAGTATAAATTTTTTTTCAAAATGTGAAGAAAGTGCATATATTAACGAATGTCCTGCATGTACTTCTGAATGGTACAGTAACATATTCCTCTTTTATCATTCGTTAACCACAGTATGGTGTGTCAAAGCCACATATAATGGAATCGAATCTGTTTTATTTTGAAAAAACTAAAAAAGAGAAACAAACGTTATAAGAGGAATTTTAACGTCTCTTCAAGGGCAAAGGACCCTTATCGCAAAAGGACAAAATGGAGGGGTTTCCTCTTCAATTTTAGCTTTATTTCGTCAAAATATGTAAATAACTTTGGGAGATATGGCGAATAGTATGTAGTATATAGTAACAATGGATAACAATATAATATATATGTAGAATGACATATGCTATATTGTTGAATAGTTGCCTAACAACATATATATACCAAATAGGAGAGTTTTACAAAAATTGAGGAAATTAGTGGTTGAAGCCATACATTTTCCAGTTACAACGAGTGTCACGTGGTCTCATCAGCCGTGAGAGGGTTAACTATTTCTTCTAAAGCAACAGGTACTACGTTCATTTTTTAATGCAGTTTGTAGTAATTTGTGCATTTATTTTCCCGTGATGATGTGTAGAACATTTAGTTAGCATATTTAGTTGAGATTTGGAAAAAATATACAGGGTGATGCAAAATTCAGCTTTGTAGTACAGAAAGTATAAATTGGTTTTCAAAATGTGAAGAAAGTGCATATATTAACGAATGCCCTGTATGTACTTCTGAATGGCACAGTAACATATTCCTCTTTTATCATTCGTTAACCACAGTATGGTGTGTCAAAGCCACTATATAATGGAATCGAATCTGTTTTATTTTGAAAAAACTAAAAAAGAGAAACAAACCTTATAGGAGGAATTTTAACGTTTCTTCAAGGGCAAAGGACCTTAGCGCAACCGTACAAAATGGAGGGGTTTCCTCTTCAATTTTAGCTTTATTTCGTCAAAATATGTAAATAACTTTGGGAGATATGGCGAATAGTATGTAGTATATAGTAATAATGGATAATAATATAATATATATGTAGAATGACATATGCTATATTGTTGAATAGTTACCTAACAACATATATATACCAAATAGGAGAGTTTTTTAAAAAATTGAAGAAATTAGTGGTTGAAGCCATACATTTTCGAGTTACAACGAGTGTCACGTGGTCTCATCAGCCGTGAGAGGGTTAACTATTTCTTCTAAAGCAACAGGTACTACGTTCATTTTTTAATGCAGTTTGTAGTAATTTGTGCATTTATTTTCCCGTGATGATGTGTAGAACATTTAGTTAGCATATTTGGTTGAGACTTGAAAAAAAATATACATGGTGATGCAAAATTCAGCTTTGAAGTACAGAAAGTATAAATTGGTTTTCAAAATGTGAAGAAAGTGCATATATTAACGAATGCCCTGTATGTACTTCTGAATGGTACAGTAACATATTCCTCTTTTATCATTCGTTAACCACAGTATGGTGTGTCAAAGCCACATATAATGGAATCGAATCTGTTTTATTTTGAAAAAACTAAAAAAGAGAAACAAACGTTATAAGAAAAGTTTTAACGTTTCTTCAAGGGCAAAGGACCCTTATCGCAACAGGACAAAATGGAGGGGTTTCCTCTTCAATTTTAGCTTTATTTCGTCAAAATATGTAAATAACTTTGGGAGATATGGCGAATAGTATGTAGTATATAGTAACAATGATTAACAATATAATATATATGTAGAATGACATATGCTATATTGTTGAATAGTTGCCTAACAACATATATATACCAAATAGGAGAGTTTTTAAAAAAATTGAAGAAATTAGTGGTTGAAGCCATACATTTTCCAGTTACAACGAGTGTCACGTGGTCTCATCAGCCGTGAGAGGGTTAACTATTTCTTCTAAAGCAACAGGTACTACGTTCATTTTTTAGTGCAGTTTGTAGTAATTTGTGCATTTATTTTCCGCTGATGATGTGTAGAACATTTAGTTAGCATATTTGGTTGAGATTTGGAAAAAATATACAGGGTGATGCAAAATTCAGCTTTGAAGTACAGAAAGTATAAATTGGTTTTCAAAATGTGAAGAAAGTGCATATATTAACGAATGCCCTGTATGTACTTCTGAATGGTACAGTAACATATTCCTCTTTTATCATTCGTTAACCACAGTATGGTGTGTCAAAGCCACATATAATGGAATCGAATCTGTTTTATTTTGAAAAAAACTAAAAAAGAGAAACAAACGTTATAAGAGGAATTTTAACGTTTCTTCAAGGGCAAAGGACCCTTATCGCAAAAGGACAAAATGGAGGGGTTTCCTCTTCAATTTTAGCTTTATTTCGTCAAAATATGTAAATAACTTTGGGAGATATGGCGAATAGTATGTAGTATATAGTAACAATGATTAACAATATAATATATATGTAGAATGACATATGCTATATTGTTGAATAGTTGCCTAACAACATATTTATACCAAATAGGAGAGTTTTGAAAAAAATTGAAGAAATTAGTGGTTGAAGCCATACATTTTCCAGTTACAACGAGTGTCACGTGGTCTCATCAGCCGTGAGAGGGTTAACTATTTCTTCTAAAGCAACAGGTACAACGTTCATTTTTTAGTGCAGTTTGTAGTAATTTGTGCATTTATTTTCCGCTGATGATGTGTAGAACATTTAGTTAGCATATTTGGTTGAGATTTGGAAAAAATATACAGGGTGATGCAAAATTCAGCTTTGAAGTACAGAAAGTATAAATTGGTTTTCAAAATGTGAAGAAAGTGCATATATTAACGAATGCCCTGTATGTACTTCTGAATGGTACAGTAACATATTCCTCTTTTATCATTCGTTAACCACAGTATGGTGTGTCAAAGCCACATATAATGGAATCGAATCTGTTTTATTTTGAAGAAACTAAAAAAGAGAAACAAACGTTATAAGAGGAATTTTAACGTTTCTTCAAGGGCAAAGGACCCTTATCGCAAAAGAACAAAATGGAGGGGTTTCCTCTTCAATTTTAGCTTTATTTCGTCAAAATATGTAAATAACTTTGGGAGATATGGCGAATAGTATGTAGTATATAGTAACAATGATTAACAATATAATATATATGTAGAATGACATATGCTATATTGTTGAATAGTTGCCTAACAACATATATATACCAAATAGGAGAGTTTTTAAAAAAATTGAAGAAATTAGTGGTTGAAGCCATACATTTTCCAGTTACAACGAGTGTCACGTGGTCTCATCAGCCGTGAGAGGGTTAACTATTTCTTCTAAAGCAACAGGTACTACGTTCATTTTTAATGCAGTTTGTAGTAATTTGTTCATTTATTATCCCGTGATGATGTGTAGAACATTTAGTTAGCATATTTGGTTGAGATTTGGAAAAAATATACAGGGTGATGCAAAATTCAGCTTTGAAGTACAGAAAGTATAAATTGGTTTTCAAAATGTGAAGAAAGTGCATATATTAACGAATGCCCTGTATGTACTTCTGAATGGTACAGTAACATATTCCTCTTTTATCATTCGTTAACCACAGTATGGTGTGTCAAAGCCACATATAATGGAATCGAATCTGTTTTATTTTGAAAAAACTAAAAAAGAGAAACAAACGTTATAAGAAAAGTTTTAACGTTTCTTCAAGGGCAAAGGACCCTTATCGCAACAGGACAAAATGGAGGGGTTCCCAATTCAATTTTAGCTTTATTTCGTCAAAATATGTAAATAACTTTGGGAGATATGGCGATTAGTATGTAGTATATAGTAATAATGGATAATAATATAATATATATGTAGAATGACATATGCTATATTGTTGAATAGTTACCTAACAACATATATATACCAAATAGGAGAGTTTTTTAAAAAATTGAAGAAATTAGTGGTTGAAGCCATACATTTTCGAGTTACAACGAGTGTCACGTGGTCTCATCAGCCGTGAGAGGGTTAACTATTTCTTCTAAAGCAACAGGTACTACGTTCATTTTTTAATGCAGTTTGTAGTAATTTGTGCATTTATTTTCCCGTGATGATGTGTAGAACATTTAGTTAGCATATTTGGTTGAGACTTGAAAAAAAATATACATGGTGATGCAAAATTCAGCTTTGAAGTACAGAAAGTATAAATTGGTTTTCAAAATGTGAAGAAAGTGCATATATTAACGAATGCCCTGTATGTACTTCTGAATGGTACAGTAACATATTCCTCTTTTATCATTCGTTAACCACAGTATGGTGTGTCAAAGCCACATATAATGGAATCGAATCTGTTTTATTTTGAAAAAACTAAAAAAGAGAAACAAACGTTATAAGAAAAGTTTTAACGTTTCTTCAAGGGCAAAGGACCCTTATCGCAACAGGACAAAATGGAGGGGTTTCCTCTTCAATTTTAGCTTTATTTCGTCAAAATATGTAAATAACTTTGGGAGATATGGCGAATAGTATGTAGTATATAGTAACAATGATTAACAATATAATATATATGTAGAATGACATATGCTATATTGTTGAATAGTTGCCTAACAACATATATATACCAAATAGGAGAGTTTTTAAAAAAATTGAAGAAATTAGTGGTTGAAGCCATACATTTTCGAGTTACAACGAGTGTCACGTGGTCTCATCAGCCGTGAGAGGGTTAACTATTTCTTCTAAAGCAACAGGTACTACGTTCATTTTTTAGTGCAGTTTGTAGTAATTTGTGCATTTATTTTCCGCTGATGATGTGTAGAACATTTAGTTAGCATATTTGGTTGAGATTTGGAAAAAATATACAGGGTGATGCAAAATTCAGCTTGAAGTACAGAAAGTATAAATTTTTTTTCAAAATGTGAAGAAAGTGCATATATTAACGAATGTCCTGTATGTACTTCTGAATGGTACAGTAACATATTCCTCTTTTATCATTCGTTAACCACAGTATGGTGTGTCAAAGCCACATATAATGGAATCGAATCTGTTTTATTTTGAAAAAACTAAAAAAGAGAAACAAACGTTATAAGAGGAATTTTAACGTTTCTTCAAGGGCAAAGGACCCTTATCGCAAAAGGACAAAATGGAGGGGTTTCCTCTTCAATTTTAGCTTTATTTCGTCAAAATATGTAAATAACTTTGGGAGATATGGCGAATAGTATGTAGTATATAGTAATAATGGATAATAATATAATATATATGTAGAATGACATATGCTATATTGTTGAATAGTTGCCTAACAACATATATATACCAAATAGGAGAGTTTTTTAAAAAATTGAAGAAATTAGTGGTTGAAGCCATACATTTTCGAGTTACAACGAGTGTCACGTGGTCTCATCAGCCGTGAGAGGGTTAACTATTTCTTCTAAAGCAACAGGTACTACGTTCATTTTTTAATGCAGTTTGTAGTAATTTGTGCATTTATTTTCCCGTGATGATGTGTAGAACATTTAGTTAGCATATTTGGTTGAGACTTGAAAAAAATATACATGGTGATGCAAAATTCAGCTTTGAAGTACAGAAAGTATAAATTGGTTTTCAAAATGTGAAGAAAGTGCATATATTAACGAATGCCCTGTATGTACTTCTGAATGGTACAGTAACATATTCCTCTTTTATCATTCGTTAACCACAGTATGGTGTGTCAAAGCCACATATAATGGAATCGAATCTGTTTTATTTTGAAAAAACTAAAAAAGAGAAACAAACGTTATAAGAAAAGTTTTAACGTTTCTTCAAGGGCAAAGGACCCTTATCGCAACAGGACAAAATGGAGGGGTTTCCTCTTCAATTTTAGCTTTATTTCGTCAAAATATGTAAATAACTTTGGGAGATATGGCGAATAGTATGTAGTATATAGTAACAATGATTAACAATATAATATATATGTAGAATGACATATGCTATATTGTTGAATAGTTGCCTAACAACATATATATACCAAATAGGAGAGTTTTTAAAAAAATTGAAGAAATTAGTGGTTGAAGCCATACATTTTCCAGTTACAACGAGTGTCACGTGGTCTCATCAGCCGTGAGAGGGTTAACTATTTCTTCTAAAGCAACAGGTACTACGTTCATTTTTTAGTGCAGTTTGTAGTAATTTGTGCATTTATTTTCCGCTGATGATGTGTAGAACATTTAGTTAGCATATTTGGTTGAGATTTGGAAAAAATATACAGGGTGATGCAAAATTCAGCTTTGAAGTACAGAAAGTATAAATTGGTTTTCAAAATGTGAAGAAAGTGCATATATTAACGAATGCCCTGTATGTACTTCTGAATGGTACAGTAACATATTCCTCTTTTATCATTCGTTAACCACAGTATGGTGTGTCAAAGCCACATATAATGGAATCGAATCTGTTTTATTTTGAAAAAAACTAAAAAAGAGAAACAAACGTTATAAGAGGAATTTTAACGTTTCTTCAAGGGCAAAGGACCCTTATCGCAAAAGGACAAAATGGAGGGGTTTCCTCTTCAATTTTAGCTTTATTTCGTCAAAATATGTAAATAACTTTGGGAGATATGGCGAATAGTATGTAGTATATAGTAACAATGATTAACAATATAATATATATGTAGAATGACATATGCTATATTGTTGAATAGTTGCCTAACAACATATTTATACCAAATAGGAGAGTTTTGAAAAAAATTGAAGAAATTAGTGGTTGAAGCCATACATTTTCCAGTTACAACGAGTGTCACGTGGTCTCATCAGCCGTGAGAGGGTTAACTATTTCTTCTAAAGCAACAGGTACAACGTTCATTTTTTAGTGCAGTTTGTAGTAATTTGTGCATTTATTTTCCGCTGATGATGTGTAGAACATTTAGTTAGCATATTTGGTTGAGATTTGGAAAAAATATACAGGGTGATGCAAAATTCAGCTTTGAAGTACAGAAAGTATAAATTGGTTTTCAAAATGTGAAGAAAGTGCATATATTAACGAATGCCCTGTATGTACTTCTGAATGGTACAGTAACATATTCCTCTTTTATCATTCGTTAACCACAGTATGGTGTGTCAAAGCCACATATAATGGAATCGAATCTGTTTTATTTTGAAGAAACTAAAAAAGAGAAACAAACGTTATAAGAGGAATTTTAACGTTTCTTCAAGGGCAAAGGACCCTTATCGCAAAAGAACAAAATGGAGGGGTTTCCTCTTCAATTTTAGCTTTATTTCGTCAAAATATGTAAATAACTTTGGGAGATATGGCGAATAGTATGTAGTATATAGTAACAATGATTAACAATATAATATATATGTAGAATGACATATGCTATATTGTTGAATAGTTGCCTAACAACATATATATACCAAATAGGAGAGTTTTTAAAAAAATTGAAGAAATTAGTGGTTGAAGCCATACATTTTCCAGTTACAACGAGTGTCACGTGGTCTCATCAGCCGTGAGAGGGTTAACTATTTCTTCTAAAGCAACAGGTACTACGTTCATTTTTAATGCAGTTTGTAGTAATTTGTTCATTTATTATCCCGTGATGATGTGTAGAACATTTAGTTAGCATATTTGGTTGAGATTTGGAAAAAATATACAGGGTGCTGCAAAATTCAGCTTTGAAGTACAGAAAGTATAAATTGGTTTTCAAAATGTGAAGAAAGTGCATATATTAACGAATGCCCTGTATGTACTTCTGAATGGTACAGTAACATATTCCTCTTTTATCATTCGTTAACCACAGTATGGTGTGTCAAAGCCACATATAATGGAATCGAATCTGTTTTATTTTGAAAAAACTAAAAAAGAGAAACAAACGTTATAAGAAAAGTTTTAACGTTTCTTCAAGGGCAAAGGACCCTTATCGCAACAGGACAAAATGGAGGGGTTCCCAATTCAATTTTAGCTTTATTTCGTCAAAATATGTAAATAACTTTGGGAGATATGGCGATTAGTATGTAGTATATAGTAATAATGGATAATAATATAATATATATGTAGAATGACATATGCTATATTGTTGAATAGTTACCTAACAACATATATATACCAAATAGGAGAGTTTTTTAAAAAATTGAAGAAATTAGTGGTTGAAGCCATACATTTTCGAGTTACAACGAGTGTCACGTGGTCTCATCAGCCGTGAGAGGGTTAACTATTTCTTCTAAAGCAACAGGTACTACGTTCATTTTTTAATGCAGTTTGTAGTAATTTGTGCATTTATTTTCCCGTGATGATGTGTAGAACATTTAGTTAGCATATTTGGTTGAGACTTGAAAAAAAATATACATGGTGATGCAAAATTCAGCTTTGAAGTACAGAAAGTATAAATTGGTTTTCAAAATGTGAAGAAAGTGCATATATTAACGAATGCCCTGTATGTACTTCTGAATGGTACAGTAACATATTCCTCTTTTATCATTCGTTAACCACAGTATGGTGTGTCAAAGCCACATATAATGGAATCGAATCTGTTTTATTTTGAAAAAACTAAAAAAGAGAAACAAACGTTATAAGAAAAGTTTTAACGTTTCTTCAAGGGCAAAGGACCCTTATCGCAACAGGACAAAATGGAGGGGTTTCCTCTTCAATTTTAGCTTTATTTCGTCAAAATATGTAAATAACTTTGGGAGATATGGCGAATAGTATGTAGTATATAGTAACAATGATTAACAATATAATATATATGTAGAATGACATATGCTATATTGTTGAATAGTTGCCTAACAACATATATATACCAAATAGGAGAGTTTTTAAAAAAATTGAAGAAATTAGTGGTTGAAGCCATACATTTTCGAGTTACAACGAGTGTCACGTGGTCTCATCAGCCGTGAGAGGGTTAACTATTTCTTCTAAAGCAACAGGTACTACGTTCATTTTTTAGTGCAGTTTGTAGTAATTTGTGCATTTATTTTCCGCTGATGATGTGTAGAACATTTAGTTAGCATATTTGGTTGAGATTTGGAAAAAATATACAGGGTGATGCAAAATTCAGCTTTGAAGTACAGAAAGTATAAATTTTTTTTCAAAATGTGAAGAAAGTGCATATATTAACGAATGTCCTGTATGTACTTCTGAATGGTACAGTAACATATTCCTCTTTTATCATTCGTTAACCACAGTATGGTGTGTCAAAGCCACATATAATGGAATCGAATCTGTTTTATTTTGAAAAAACTAAAAAAGAGAAACAAACGTTATAAGAGGAATTTTAACGTTTCTTCAAGGGCAAAGGACCCTTATCGCAAAAGGACAAAATGGAGGGGTTTCCTCTTCAATTTTAGCTTTATTTCGTCAAAATATGTAAATAACTTCGGGAGATATGGCGAATAGTATGTAGTATATAGTAATAATGGATAATAATATAATATATATGTAGAATGACATATGCTATATTGTTGAATAGTTGCCTAACAACATATATATACCAAATAGGAGAGTTTTTTAAAAAATTGAAGAAATTAGTGGTTGAAGCCATACATTTTCGAGTTACAACGAGTGTCACGTGGTCTCATCAGCCGTGAGAGGGTTAACTATTTCTTCTAAAGCAACAGGTACTACGTTCATTTTTTAATGCAGTTTGTAGTAATTTGTGCATTTATTTTCCCGTGATGATGTGTAGAACATTTAGTTAGCATATTTGGTTGAGACTTGAAAAAAATATACATGGTGATGCAAAATTCAGCTTTGAAGTACAGAAAGTATAAATTGGTTTTCAAAATGTGAAGAAAGTGCATATATTAACGAATGCCCTGTATGTACTTCTGAATGGTACAGTAACATATTCCTCTTTTATCATTCGTTAACCACAGTATGGTGTGTCAAAGCCACATATAATGGAATCGAATCTGTTTTATTTTGAAAAAACTAAAAAAGAGAAACAAACGTTATAAGAAAAGTTTTAACGTTTCTTCAAGGGCAAAGGACCCTTATCGCAACAGGACAAAATGGAGGGGTTTCCTCTTCAATTTTAGCTTTATTTCGTCAAAATATGTAAATAACTTTGGGAGATATGGCGAATAGTATGTAGTATATAGTAACAATGATTAACAATATAATATATATGTAGAATGACATATGCTATATTGTTGAATAGTTGCCTAACAACATATATATACCAAATAGGAGAGTTTTTAAAAAAATTGAAGAAATTAGTGGTTGAAGCCATACATTTTCCAGTTACAACGAGTGTCACGTGGTCTCATCAGCCGTGAGAGGGTTAACTATTTCTTCTAAAGCAACAGGTACTACGTTCATTTTTTAGTGCAGTTTGTAGTAATTTGTGCATTTATTTTCCGCTGATGATGTGTAGAACATTTAGTTAGCATATTTGGTTGAGATTTGGAAAAAATATACAGGGTGATGCAAAATTCAGCTTTGAAGTACAGAAAGTATAAATTGGTTTTCAAAATGTGAAGAAAGTGCATATATTAACGAATGCCCTGTATGTACTTCTGAATGGTACAGTAACATATTCCTCTTTTATCATTCGTTAACCACAGTATGGTGTGTCAAAGCCACATATAATGGAATCGAATCTGTTTTATTTTGAAAAAAACTAAAAAAGAGAAACAAACGTTATAAGAGGAATTTTAACGTTTCTTCAAGGGCAAAGGACCCTTATCGCAAAAGGACAAAATGGAGGGGTTTCCTCTTCAATTTTAGCTTTATTTCGTCAAAATATGTAAATAACTTTGGTAGATATGGCGAATAGTATGTAGTATATAGTAACAATGATTAACAATATAATATATATGTAGAATGACATATGCTATATTGTTGAATAGTTGCCTAACAACATATTTATACCAAATAGGAGAGTTTTGAAAAAAATTGAAGAAATTAGTGGTTGAAGCCATACATTTTCCAGTTACAACGAGTGTCACGTGGTCTCATCAGCCGTGAGAGGGTTAACTATTTCTTCTAAAGCAACAGGTACAACGTTCATTTTTTAGTGCAGTTTGTAGTAATTTGTGCATTTATTTTCCGCTGATGATGTGTAGAACATTTAGTTAGCATATTTGGTTGAGATTTGGAAAAAATATACAGGGTGATGCAAAATTCAGCTTTGAAGTACAGAAAGTATAAATTGGTTTTCAAAATGTGAAGAAAGTGCATATATTAACGAATGCCCTGTATGTACTTCTGAATGGTACAGTAACATATTCCTCTTTTATCATTCGTTAACCACAGTATGGTGTGTCAAAGCCACATATAATGGAATCGAATCTGTTTTATTTTGAAGAAACTAAAAAAGAGAAACAAACGTTATAAGAGGAATTTTAACGTTTCTTCAAGGGCAAAGGACCCTTATCGCAAAAGAACAAAATGGAGGGGTTTCCTCTTCAATTTTAGCTTTATTTCGTCAAAATATGTAAATAACTTTGGGAGATATGGCGAATAGTATGTAGTATATAGTAACAATGATTAACAATATAATATATATGTAGAATGACATATGCTATATTGTTGAATAGTTGCCTAACAACATATATATACCAAATAGGAGAGTTTTTAAAAAAATTGAAGAAATTAGTGGTTGAAGCCATACATTTTCCAGTTACAACGAGTGTCACGTGGTCTCATCAGCCGTGAGAGGGTTAACTATTTCTTCTAAAGCAACAGGTACTACGTTCATTTTTAATGCAGTTTGTAGTAATTTGTTCATTTATTATCCCGTGATGATGTGTAGAACATTTAGTTAGCATATTTGGTTGAGATTTGGAAAAAATATACAGGGTGATGCAAAATTCAGCTTTGAAGTACAGAAAGTATAAATTGGTTTTCAAAATGTGAAGAAAGTGCATATATTAACGAATGCCCTGTATGTACTTCTGAATGGTACAGTAACATATTCCTCTTTTATCATTCGTTAACCACAGTATGGTGTGTCAAAGCCACATATAATGGAATCGAATCTGTTTTATTTTGAAAAAACTAAAAAAGAGAAACAAACGTTATAAGAAAAGTTTTAACGTTTCTTCAAGGGCAAAGGACCCTTATCGCAACAGGACAAAATGGAGGGGTTCCCAATTCAATTTTAGCTTTATTTCGTCAAAATATGTAAATAACTTTGAGAGATATGGCGATTAGTATGTAGTATATAGTAATAATGGATAATAATATAATATATATGTAGAATGACATATGCTATATTGTTGAATAGTTACCTAACAACATATATATACCAAATAGGAGAGTTTTTTAAAAAATTGAAGAAATTAGTGGTTGAAGCCATACATTTTCGAGTTACAACGAGTGTCACGTGGTCTCATCAGCCGTGAGAGGGTTAACTATTTCTTCTAAAGCAACAGGTACTACGTTCATTTTTTAATGCAGTTTGTAGTAATTTGTGCATTTATTTTCCGCTGATGATGTGTAGAACATTTAGTTAGCATATTTGGTTGAGACTTGAAAAAAAATATACATGGTGATGCAAAATTCAGCTTTGAAGTACAGAAAGTATAAATTGGTTTTCAAAATGTGAAGAAAGTGCATATATTAACGAATGCCCTGTATGTACTTCTGAATGGTACAGTAACATATTCCTCTTTTATCATTCGTTAACCACAGTATGGTGTGTCAAAGCCACATATAATGGAATCGAATCTGTTTTATTTTGAAAAAACTAAAAAAGAGAAACAAACGTTATAAGAAAAGTTTTAACGTTTCTTCAAGGGCAAAGGACCCTTATCGCAACAGGACAAAATGGAGGGGTTTCCTCTTCAATTTTAGCTTTATTTCGTCAAAATATGTAAATAACTTTGGGAGATATGGCGAATAGTATGTAGTATATAGTAACAATGATTAACAATATAATATATATGTAGAATGACATATGCTATATTGTTGAATAGTTGCCTAACAACATATATATACCAAATAGGAGAGTTTTTAAAAAAATTGAAGAAATTAGTGGTTGAAGCCATACATTTTCGAGTTACAACGAGTGTCACGTGGTCTCATCAGCCGTGAGAGGGTTAACTATTTCTTCTAAAGCAACAGGTACTACGTTCATTTTTTAGTGCAGTTTGTAGTAATTTGTGCATTTATTTTCCGCTGATGATGTGTAGAACATTTAGTTAGCATATTTGGTTGAGATTTGGAAAAAATATACAGGGTGATGCAAAATTCAGCTTTGAAGTACAGAAAGTATAAATTTTTTTTCAAAATGTGAAGAAAGTGCATATATTAACGAATGTCCTGTATGTACTTCTGAATGGTACAGTAACATATTCCTCTTTTATCATTCGTTAACCACAGTATGGTGTGTCAAAGCCACATATAATGGAATCGAATCTGTTTTATTTTGAAAAAACTAAAAAAGAGAAACAAACGTTATAAGAGGAATTTTAACGTTTCTTCAAGGGCAAAGGACCCTTATCGCAAAAGGACAAAATGGAGGGGTTTCCTCTTCAATTTTAGCTTTATTTCGTCAAAATATGTAAATAACTTCGGGAGATATGGCGAATAGTATGTAGTATATAGTAATAATGGATAATAATATAATATATATGTAGAATGACATATGCTATATTGTTGAATAGTTGCCTAACAACATATATATACCAAATAGGAGAGTTTTTAAAAAAATTGATTAAATTAGTGGTTGAAGCCATACATTTTCCAGTTACAACGAGTGTCACGTGGTCTCATCAGCCGTGAGAGGGTTAACTATTTCTTCTAAAGCAACAGGTACTACGTTCATTTTTTAGTGCAGTTTGTAGTAATTTGTGCATTTATTTTCTCGTGATGATGTGTAGAACATTTAGTTAGCATATTTGGTTGAGATTTGGAAAAAATATACAGGGTGATGCAAAATTCAGCTTTGAAGTACAGAAAGTATAAATTGGTTTTCAAAATGTGAAGAAAGTGCATATATTAACGAATGCCCTGTATGTACTTCTGAATGGTACAGTAACATATTCCTCTTTTATCATTCGTTAACCACAGTATGGTGTGTCAAAGCCACATATAATGGAATCGAATCTGTTTTATTTTGAAAAAAACTAAAAAAGAGAAACAAACGTTATAAGAGGAATTTTAACGTTTCTTCAAGGGCAAAGGACCCTTATCGCAAAAGGACAAAATGGAGGGGTTTCCTCTTCAATTTTAGCTTTATTTCGTCAAAATATGTAAATAACTTTGGGAGATATGGCGAATAGTATGTAGTATATAGTAACAATGATTAACAATATAATATATATGTAGAATGACATATGCTATATTGTTGAATAGTTGCCTAACAACATATTTATACCAAATAGGAGAGTTTTGAAAAAAATTGAAGAAATTAGTGGTTGAAGCCATACATTTTCCAGTTACAACGAGTGTCACGTGGTCTCATCAGCCGTGAGAGGGTTAACTATTTCTTCTAAAGCAACAGGTACAACGTTCATTTTTTAGTGCAGTTTGTAGTAATTTGTGCATTTATTTTCCGCTGATGATGTGTAGAACATTTAGTTAGCATATTTGGTTGAGATTTGGAAAAAATATACAGGGTGATGCAAAATTCAGCTTTGAAGTACAGAAAGTATAAATTGGTTTTCAAAATGTGAAGAAAGTGCATATATTAACGAATGCCCTGTATGTACTTCTGAATGGTACAGTAACATATTCCTCTTTTATCATTCGTTAACCACAGTATGGTGTGTCAAAGCCACATATAATGGAATCGAATCTGTTTTATTTTGAAGAAACTAAAAAAGAGAAACAAACGTTATAAGAGGAATTTTAACGTTTCTTCAAGGGCAAAGGACCCTTATCGCAAAAGGACAAAATGGAGGGGTTTCCTCTTCAATTTTAGCTTTATTTCGTCAAAATATGTAAATAACTTTGGGAGATATGGCGAATAGTATGTAGTATATAGTAACAATGATTAACAATATAATATATATGTAGAATGACATATGCTATATTGTTGAATAGTTGCCTAACAACATATATATACCAAATAGGAGAGTTTTTAAAAAAATTGAAGAAATTAGTGGTTGAAGCCATACATTTTCGAGTTACAACGAGTGTCACGTGGTCTCATCAGCCGTGAGAGGGTTAACTATTTCTTCTAAAGCAACAGGTACTACGTTCATTTTTAATGCAGTTTGTAGTAATTTGTTCATTTATTATCCCGTGATGATGTGTAGAACATTTAGTTAGCATATTTGGTTGAGATTTGGAAAAAATATACAGGGTGCTGCAAAATTCAGCTTTGAAGTACAGAAAGTATAAATTGGTTTTCAAAATGTGAAGAAAGTGCATATATTAACGAATGCCCTGTATGTACTTCTGAATGGTACAGTAACATATTCCTCTTTTATCATTCGTTAACCACAGTATGGTGTGTCAAAGCCACATATAATGGAATCGAATCTGTTTTATTTTGAAAAAACTAAAAAAGAGAAACAAACGTTATAAGAAAAGTTTTAACGTTTCTTCAAGGGCAAAGGACCCTTATCGCAACAGGACAAAATGGAGGGTTTCCTCTTCAATTTTAGCTTTATTTCGTCAAAATATGTAAATAACTTTGGTAGATATGGCGAATAGTATGTAGTATATAGTAACAATGATTAACAATATAATATATATGTAGAATGACATATGCTATATTGTTGAATAGTTGCCTAACAACATATATATACCAAATAGGAGAGTTTTTAAAAAAATTGAAGAAATTAGTGGTTGAAGCCATACATTTTCGAGTTACAACGAGTGTCACGTGGTCTCATCAGCCGTGAGAGGGTTAACTATTTCTTCTAAAGCAACAGGTACTACGTTCATTTTTTAGTGCAGTTTGTAGTAATTTGTGCATTTATTTTCCGCTGATGATGTGTAGAACATTTAGTTAGCATATTTGGTTGAGATTTGGAAAAAATATACAGGGTGATGCAAAATTCAGCTTTGAAGTACAGAAAGTATAAATTGGTTTTCAAAATGTGAAGAAAGTGCATATATTAACGAATGCCCTGTATGTACTTCTGAATGGTACAGTAACATATTCCTCTTTTATCATTCGTTAACCACAGTATGGTGTGTCAAAGCCACATATAATGGAATCGAATCTGTTTTATTTTGAAAAAACTAAAAAAGAGAAACAAACGTTATAAGAGGAATTTTAACGTTTCTTCAAGGGCAAAGGACCCTTATCGCAAAAGGACAAAATGGAGGGGTTTCCTCTTCAATTTTAGCTTTATTTCGTCAAAATATGTAAATAACTTTGGGAGATATGGCGAATAGTATGTAGTATATAGTAACAATGATTAACAATATAATATATATGTAGAATGACATATGCTATATTGTTGAATAGTTGCCTAACAACATATTTATACCAAATAGGAGAGTTTTGAAAAAAATTGAAGAAATTAGTGGTTGAAGCCATACATTTTCCAGTTACAACGAGTGTCACGTGGTCTCATCAGCCGTGAGAGGGTTAACTATTTCTTCTAAAGCAACAGGTACAACGTTCATTTTTTAGTGCAGTTTGTAGTAATTTGTGCATTTATTTTCTCGTGATGATGTGTAGAACATTTAGTAGCATATTTGGTTGAGATTTGGAAAAATATACAGGGTGATGCAAAATTCAGCTTTGAAGTACAGAAAGTATAAATTGGTTTTCAAAATGTGAAGAAAGTGCATATATTAACGAATGCCCTGTATGTACTTCTGAATGGTACAGTAACATATTCCTCTTTTATCATTCGTTAACCACAGTATGGTGTGTCAAAGCCACATATAATGGAATCGAATCTGTTTTATTTTGTAAAAAACTAAAAAAGAGAAACAAACGTTATAAGAGGAATTTTAACGTTTCTTCAAGGGCAAAGGACCTTTATCGCAACCGTACAACATGGAGGGGTTCCCAATTCAATTTTAGCTTTATTTCGTCAAAATATGTAAATAACTTTGGGAGATATGGCGAATAGTATGTAGTATATAGTAATAATGGATAATAATATAATATATATGTAGAATGACATATGCTATATTGTTGAATAGTTGCCTAACAACATATATATACCAAATAGGAGAGTTTTTTAAAAAATTGAAGAAATTAGTGGTTGAAGCCATACATTTTCGAGTTACAACGAGTGTCACGTGGTCTCATCAGCCGTGAGAGGGTTAACTATTTCTTCTAAAGCAACAGGTACTACGTTCATTTTTTAATGCAGTTTGTAGTAATTTGTGCATTTATTTTCCCGTGATGATGTGTAGAACATTTAGTTAGCATATTTGGTTGAGACTTGAAAAAAATATACAGGGTGATGCAAAATTCAGCTTTGAAGTACAGAAAGTATAAATTGGTTTTCAAAATGTGAAGAAAGTGCATATATTAACGAATGCCCTGTATGTACTTCTGAATGGTACAGTAACATATTCCTCTTTTATCATTCGTTAACCACAGTATGGTGTGTCAAAGCCACATATAATGGAATCGAATCTGTTTTATTTTGAAAAAACTAAAAAAGAGAAACAAACGTTATAAGAGGAATTTTAACGTTTCTTCAAGGGCAAAGGACCTTTATCGCAACCGTACAACATGGAGGGGTTCCCAATTCAATTTTAGCTTTATTTCGTCAAAATATGTAAATAACTTTGGGAGATATGGCGAATAGTATGTAGTATATAGTAATAATGGATAATAATATAATATATATGTAGAATGACATATGCTATATTGTTGAATAGTTGCCTAACAACATATATATACCAAATAGGAGAGTTTTTAAAAAAATTGAAGAAATTAGTGGTTGAAGCCATACATTTTCGAGTTACAACGAGTGTCACGTGGTCTCATCAGCCGTGAGAGGGTTAACTATTTCTTCTAAAGCAACAGGTACTACGTTCATTTTTTAGTGCAGTTTGTAGTAATTTGTGCATTTATTTTCCGCTGATGATGTGTAGAACATTTAGTTAGCATATTTGGTTGAGATTTGGAAAAAATATACAGGGTGATGCAAAATTCAGCTTTGAAGTACAGAAAGTATAAATTTTTTTTCAAAATGTGAAGAAAGTGCATATATTAACGAATGTCCTGTATGTACTTCTGAATGGTACAGTAACATATTCCTCTTTTATCATTCGTTAACCACAGTATGGTGTGTCAAAGCCACATATAATGGAATCGAATCTGTTTTATTTTGAAAAAACTAAAAAAGAGAAACAAACGTTATAAGAGGAATTTTAACGTTTCTTCAAGGGCAAAGGACCCTTATCGCAAAAGGACAAAATGGAGGGGTTTCCTCTTCAATTTTAGCTTCATTTCGTCAAAATATGTAAATAACTTTGGGAGATATGGCGAATAGTATGTAGTATATAGTAATAATGGATAATAATATAATATATATGTAGAATGACATATGCTATATTGTTGAATAGTTGCCTAACAACATATATATACCAAATAGGAGAGTTTTTAAAAAAATTGAGGAAATTAGTGGTTGAAGCCATACATTTTCCAGTTACAACGAGTGTCACGTGGTCTCATCAGCCGTGAGAGGGTTAACTATTTCTTCTAAAGCAACAGGTACAACGTTCATTTTTTAGTGCAGTTTGTAGTAATTTATGCATTTATTTTCCACTGATGATGTGTAGAACATTTAGTTAGCATATTTGGTTGAGATTTGGAAAAAATATACAGGGTGATGCAAAATTCAGCTTTGAAGTACAGAAAGTATAAATTGGTTTTCAAAATGTGAAAAAAGTGCATATATTAACGAATGCCCTGTATGTACTTCTGAATGGTACAGTAACATATTTCTCTTTTATCATTCGTTAACCACAGTATGGTGTGTCAAAGCCACATATAATGGAATCGAATCTTTTTTATTTCGAAAAAAATTAAAAAAGAGAAACAAACGTTATAAGAGGAATTTTAACGTTTCTTCAAGGGCAAAGGACCTTTATCGCAACCGTACAAAATGGATAGGTTTTCTCTTCAATTTGAGCTTTATTTCGTCAAAATATGTAAATAACTTTGGGAGATATGGCGAATAGTAGACCTAATAATAATAATATTTATAACAGTCTAACATTAGTGCATCACGCTAACTCCTAATAGTAATTCACGTTCAAGCTCATTGCAATAATATAATGCAATAATTTAGATTTGAGCATTTATATTTATGTATCCGTAAGTTCGTTGGTCGGTTAACTCAAAAAAAAAAAAATAAAATAAAATAAAATAAAATAAAAAAAAGTGTATGCAAACAATTAGAGCTCTTAAGATTGAATTTAACCTATAATTAGTACTTGAACTTCTCAGGTAAACAGTATCCCCCCGATAACCATTGCGTTTGGTTTACTCGATCCTTAGACCTGATAAACCCGTTTGACCCGTGTTTCGCCTTTTTGGACCGTTTGACCCGATAGACTCGTTATGAGTTCCTACGTGATAATTAGAACAATTTGTTTTACGATAATAAAGTGAAACAACACACTATTTACAATCATGACAGACTAAGCTTGTTTTCATAAAAACGGGCTTATCAGGCCAATCCTATTCATACGGTTCAATCGGGCAAACCTGATTCATACGGGTAAAAATACAATATCGGTCCAACGGGCGATGTAGGATCAATTCTATTTTCCGAGTATTACCGAAAATGCATGTAGCCCGAAACGGTTCGGACGTAAAAACTATATTATTATTATTATTATTATTATTATTATTATTATTATTATTATTATTATTATTATTATTATTATTATTATTATTATTATATTAAAAGGAGAGAAAATTACTTTTCGAATAACCTGTATGTATTTTATTCCTATTCTAAATGGTTATTCTTGTTTTATTTAGCTGCTTATTGGTTTGCAACACTCAGAAAGAATAGTTCGAAACTTCATTGTTTACCCTGGGTTCGGGGAGAGCGGCTAAGCTTCTATAATACCAGCAACATCCAACTGGTTGACAAACCGCACGTGGCCGCTAAAAACCACATGACAGTTTTACTGCTGATAAGACAAGTTGGTTTAGCTTTGAAAACCACTATACCAGATAGTAGTGTAATGAATTTTCATTTTGATTTACGTACTTTATTCGAAATATATGTGTATATCCAGTTTTTACTGTAATAGCAATTGTAATAGCCCTATATGAATACACAACGATAACTATGAAGCCGGATTCAACAGCAGCAGCCACAGTTTCGTTTAAAAGAAACACCTACGCACAAAGAATTTACTATTTTTTTCACTTATCAATGCTGTAGATTCAAGAAGTCCGAATTTATAATCCATGTGTTATAATAGCACCAACCTATTTTTCCTACGGTTTTTTTCTAAATAACACAATAAGGACATACACTACCTCGCCCATGTGACTTTGAATAACTGACCGCGGCTCGACTTTTTGGCTGATAAAATTGGCAATTACTGAATCATCATCATCATCATCATAGGTATTCTGCCTTTATTGGCAGGTCACTTGCCGCAGCTGAGAAGCTTCCATGCTCCACGATCATCAGCTAACTTCTTCGTCTTCGCGTATGATCTTTCTGTTTTTATATCATCCATTAATTGTAGTCTTCTTCGCCCCCCTTCTCTTTCCCGACACCATACCTTCTAGGACGTCCCTCATGATACAGTCTCTTCTTAGGCAATGTCCTAACCAGTTTCTCTTCCTCTTCCTAATAATATCTAAAAGTGTTCTTTTCTCACCCACCATTTCTAACACTCCCTCATTCGTTTTGCGCTCGGTCCAACTAATTCTTTCCATTCTTCTCCACACCCACATTTCGAAGGCTTCCAGTCGATTTTCATCACCTTTACGTAATGTCCACGTTTCCGCCCCATACAGTACAACACTCCACACGAAGCATTTTATGAGTCTTTTTCTCAACTCTTTCTTCAAGGTCCCACAAAACAGACTTTTCTTCCTCCTAAAGGCTTCTTTCGCCATTCCTATCCTTGCTTTCATTTCACGTTCGCACTTTATGTCATTACTAAGAATACTACCCAGATATCGAAAACCGTTCACTTGTTCTATTTTCTCCCCTCCCACTTTTATATTTGACACAGACCCCTTCGTTCCAATCATCATGGCTTTTGTCTTTCTAACATTTATTTTCATCCCATATTCTTCAAAGCCCTTTCTCATTTTTTCTAACATTTTATTGATTTTCTTTTCAGATTCTGGAACAAGCGCCATATCATCTGCAAATCTTATGCATCTAATCATTCTACCTCCTACCGAAATACCATCATAATCATGTAAACTCTTTTTCACTATCTCTTCTAGATAGACATTAAATAGTGTTGGCGAGAGGCAGCATCCTTGTCGAACTCCCCTGCCAATTGCACTCTCTTCCGTCAGTTCTTCCCCTATCCTCACACTTACTTGTTGGTTCATGTATAAGTTTCTTATGAGTCTTCTATCTTTCCATTCCAACCCTATCTTCGTTAGAACTCCCAACAACAATTCCCAATTCACGCGGTCAAAAGCCTTTTCAAGATCAATAAATATAACATACACCTCTTTTCATTTTCTATAAATCTTTCACCGATCGCCCTTAATAATCCAATTGCATCTCTTGTGCCCTTGCCTCTTCTGAACCCGAACTGACCCTCCTCAACTTCTTAATTTGTTCTTTCATATAACCTTCTGTTCAGTATTCGGAGCAGAATTTTAGCTGCATGAGATATGAGACTAATAGTTCTATAATCCTCACATCTCTTTGGGTTCGATTTCTTAGCCATCGGTATCATGATCATTTTCAGAAAGTCTTTTGGCCATTCTCCTGTTTCATATGTTTCATTGCATAGTCGGAACAATTCTTTCTTTCCCTTGTCACCTATATTTTTAATGAATTCGATTGGTATGTTATCTATTCCGGTTGCCTTTCCATTCCTAATCTCGGATATAAATTACTGAAGGATAGAAGCAAATATTCGTGAGTGACTCAGCAATGGCAAAACCACGGGATCTTGTTACAGAGGCAACGGCTCTACGCCATGATATTATAAATCTTAAAAGCGAACTCAGATCTATTTCTGTTGGGTTTCAAATTGTTATTTTTTTTTTTTTGGACCAAGAAACTAAACTTTTAAGAACTATACTTTGGGCTCTCTTTTATATTCCGCGGTAGGAAGCATGTTGAATTTCACTATTGTTTTTACTTGCAACGGCATTACTCTGAAGCTTGTATAGCCCATTTTCACTTCACAGGGGATGTGAGTCGCAACAAAATTTTGATGAAAAGTTCAACGGGTTTGATACATGTAGATTGCCGCCGTGCCTGTGCACAAGAATTTAATTGTCCTACAGATTTTCCACATTGTTTCCCTTCCTTCTGACCTCCTCTCTTTATTGAAATTTTCATTTGGCCCCCTATTGATTTGGCCCCTGTCTGGACGACGATCGCCACCTAGTCACCTGGTCCAGTCCGGGCCTGCTCTGGCATAAATATATGTTCCAAGTTATATGCATACGATTTTATTTTATAATGCTCCGTATGAACGTAGGAGCTCTTCAGCAATACCAGCTCTTCAAAAGTAGGACCTTTAAGAACACTGTGAACTTTATCCTTTCGTAGCCTGTTCTTGATCGCATGAGAATGAGCTGAAACGCGATCACTTTGACATCGTTCCCAGCAAGTGAAATTGTTTAGTGCAAGACACAAATTCGAAGCTACTTGTAGCTACGAAGACATGCGAAGCTGTCTAAGGGTTAGTGTTTCGTGAAACTTAGGCAAACATGAGTGAAATAGAGATGGCCATAATTAAGTATATTGATAACCGAGTGATCGCTCATTGTTATGAAAATTATCGAACGAACTGCTCAAGCAATTGACTTGGGCTTTCTGCTCATGCGCTAAGAAATGGAGGGATCGAAACAACTTCGTGTGCGTTTGTCGTATTACTTTAAAGTGGGTCTGTCAGCTGCCGCATCAAGTCGCCGCATATACCAGGCATTAGATGAAAATGCTGTGAACGAACGCATCCCCGATCACAGGGTCGAGAAATTCCGTTCGGAAGATATGAGCTTTTCTGATGAGCTTCGCAGTGGACAACCATATCTGTTGGGTAACGAGGCCCTGAAAGCAGTTATTGAATAGGATAGTGTCTAACGTAACTTGGAGAGAGGTTTTATGTTTCCGCTGAAGCAGACAAACTCCATCTGCATGGGATAGGGAAGTCATACAAGTTAAGCAAGTGGATACCGCACACATTGTCAGCAGTCAACAAGGAACAAGGACTGACAGTCTGTTTGTTCTTGCTCACACGGCACCTGAACACACTCATCTTTGATCGCTTGCTCAGTGGTGACGAAAAGTGGGTTTTCTACGACAATCCCAAGCATACCAGACATTAGTTGTCGCCACGTAATTTCTTTCGTTACACCTTAAGATCACCTCTGCACCGACGAAAGGTTATGCTCTCTATATGGCGGAACTGTCGGCAAGTGGTGCAACGAGTCAAATCATCACTTCTGCCCTCTGCTCCCAGCAGTTGCAAAGGGTACACCGTAAATTGCGACAAAAGCAGCCGGCATTGGTGAATCCCAAGGTTGTGCTGTTCCTGCACGACAATGCCAAGCCACATGTGGCAAAGAGGACCAAGAAGAGCCTACAGCATCTTCGCAGGGAGACTGTACCATGTACCATATTCACTGGACCTTGCGTCAACAGATTACCACCTCTTTCATTCCCTCTACAACCACCTCCATGGAAAATTCTTCGCAAATGATTGATACCTGCTTAACGCATCCATTGACTCCTCTGCATTCAAGATCACTGAGATTTATCACCAGGTATTGTGCAGCTGCAGGAACGTTGCAAAAAGGTTTTGGATGCTGATGGAGATTAATTCGAAACCTCGGTGCGTATTGTCCACTGTATTGCTGTTTGTTTATCACTGCTCTAGAATGGGAAAACTATTTTGGTTAGCTTATAAAATATGTGTACTGGATGTGGCAAAGAAGGTTTTAGTTTCGAGAAACGAAAATTTAGATGAGATTTTCTGGTATTGCGCAAAGTGAGGGGTTAATTTTAGGGTTGCCTCTCCGTTTTTTATAAAAATTAGGAAAATTTACAGGAGAAATCAGATAAGAAATAATGGTTTGGTTTTCTTATGTGATGTTTAGATGTAAATTTGGCAGTAAATATATATTTAATATAAGAAAAGTAATGTAGAAGTAAGTACTATTTGCAACACACAGAAGGTTTCGATGATTCAGCAGTATAGTAGTCGTATAGGACGGCGAATGGTGCGTTGAATAAGATATTTCCGCATTGCGTTTTATAGAATTATATAAGAATAACGTAGAGAATCTATTAAATTTTTATGAGAACCATGGATTACTGAATTTAAGTGATAATTGAAGCTTTTATGAGAACCGGGTCTAGTCACAGTTCTAGTCTGACTTAAGTCCTACCACCTAACCTAACCTAACTTAAAGTAACCAAACCTAACCTAACAATGTTTAATGTTTTAATTGCTTTATTGTAGGTTTGAAACTGTAGGGGTAACTCTAAATTTAAGCCAATGTGAGCATATGAATAAAGGAATAAAAGTAATACAAATTATAATATAAAAAATGACTCTAGTTCGTAAGAAAGAAATCTTATTGCATATCCACAGTCCCTAACGTGCCTGCTTCATACGGACACAAGAGACACGTCAGTCATCCCTGACTTAACCGGTTTAGATAAAAGTCTTGCTTGTGAAATCACCTAGGCTATCATATGCAGGGGTGGACTGGCCATAATCAAGTACCGGCCCGATGGCCGCTGCGCCCTCCTCACATCAGTGCCTTTGCGCCCTCCTCGGGAGCGGCTAAGACCCGTCTTAGCCTCGGGAAGGCGCACAGTTTCCTCTCTGAACACATTTTTTTTAAACAAAGCTACATAATTATTTTATAAATTCGCTAGCCTTTGGCCAGCTAGGGCTCCACCCCAGACCCCGGTATTTGCTCGGCCTGCGGCCTCGCTCTTTCTGTTTTCGGCGTGAGAATGCTATTAATGATATTAGATTTACCCCTAAATATATAGATTTGACTCTAATATCGGTCATTTTGGACGATTTTTACATGTCACCCTTACCAACTCCACGCTCCACCCCAAATCCCAGTATTTGCTCGGCCTGCGGCCTCGCTCTTTCTGTTTTTGGCTTTGGGAATGTCATTATAATGATCTTAGGGACCCTAAAATTTATAGATTTGACTCTAATATCGGTAATTTTGGATGATTTTTATATATCAACCCTCCCACCCTCACTGCTCCGCCCCCAGATCCCGTCTTTACTCGGCCTACGGCCTTGCCCTTTCTGTTTTAGGCTTTGGTGGTATCATTAATGATCTCAGCGACTTCGAAATATATTGGCTTGACTCTAATCTCGGTCATTTTGGATCATTTTTACATGTCTCTCCCTCCCACTTCCGCCGTTATAGGCGCTAGTGGCGTTACATGAAAACAAGACTCCGTTCAAGACTTACAGATGAACATCTGAAATCATTGTTCTTGATGAACTCAGAAAGAGACATTCTGACCAAAATAGACAACAATCTTATTATTGACAAAATGTGTGAAAAAAGCAAGGAGATGCGAAGGCTCCTTCAAGCATAAAGCAGTGACTTTACTTTCATTTTCCAGTTTTGTTTTTGAATTTCTTTTTTCGCTAGGCAGGTATATAATTCTAAATTTACTTTTGTTAATTTGTAGTAAATTTTTCATGTATGCTTTTTATTAACGGTTTTAAAAACAGATGAAAAATAAGTTAATGTTATGATGAATATAGCTTTAAAAGGACAGAATTATGAAAAATAGCATAAGCCCCAAACTTAACTCAAATCTTCAGTTATAATTAGGCTGTTAACAAATGTAGCCAAAGAATTTAAACAACTGGTGTGATTTTTGTAGTCTCAGTTAAAGTGTGCAGATTTATATAGGTTTAATATACGAGGCGTGTTTTTCTAAGTAAGACCGTTTGAACATAAGTACACAACGAAAGGTTATTTCAAAAAAGTAAATGTATTTTCAGAAAGTACATACTTTACTCTATTTTTCAACATAGTTGCCAAGTTTGTTCAAACATTTATCATACCTCTCAACCAATTTCAAAATACCCTCTTCAGAAAAACTTGCCGCCTGCTCCGATAACCAAGAGTTCACTGCCGTTTTCACATCGTCATCATTGTAACGGTTGCCACTGAGGTGTTGTTTGAGGTGGAGGAACAGATGGTAATTGCTCGGCGCAAGATCAGGACTGTAGGGTGGGTGGTCTAAAACTTCCCAGCCAAAACTGTCCAACAAATCGCGGGTCTGACCTGCCGTGTGAGGTCTTGCATTGTCATGGAGAAGAACAATGCCCTTTGTCAGCATGCCGCGTCGTTTGTTTTGAATCGCTCTGCGTAGCTTTTACAGGGTTTGGCAGTATGCTTCTGCATTGATAGTGATTCCTCGTTGCATGAAATCCACCAACAAACCACCATGCCTATCCCAAAACACCGACACCATGATTTTGCGCTGGGACAGAGTCTGATTGGCCTTCACCTTTACAGGCGAGTGTGTGTGTCTCCATGCCATGCTCTGTTGCTTCGATTCGGACGTGATATGCGAAACCAATGTTTCGTCTCCAGTTACGATCTGACTCAAAAAGCAGTCAACTTCTTTGTGATAATGAGTGAAGAACTTCATGGCACACTCAAATCTTTGGTTTTTGTTGTCCTCTTTAGGAGTTTCGGGACCCAACGGGAGCACAGTTTCCTAAACTTTAGGTGTTCAGAAACAATTTTGTAAAGCACTGATCTCGAAACGTCAGGAAATTCGTTTGAGAGACCTGTTATTGTGAAGCGCCTGTTCTCACGAACCCTCGCTTCAACTGAAGCCACCAAATCGCCTGTAATCGAAGAAGAGCTACCGGAGCGGTCCTCATCACGGACGTTGTCACGGCCATTTTTGAATTCTTGTACCCACTTACGCACTTTGCTTGCACTCATAACAGTATCACCGTACACTTTGCAAATCTGTAGATGAACTTCTGCAGCAGACAGGTTACTTGCTGACAAAACTTGCTGACAGGTTATCACTGAGCGAACCTCACACGCGGCGGGCGACTTGATAGTCTTAAACATTGTGAAAGCATAGAACACAACCTTACAGGTCAGCTACGGAGTTGAAACTGAGCACAGTTGATCCCGAGGCATGCTGGTACACGACGCACACGCTAGTTGCGGTATGCGCGCAAACTACTAGTGTCTACAACAAAACGGACCTTACTTAAAAAACACGTCTCGTATTTAGTACTCAAAGTCTCTTTGTTTGTTTATGAAAATATTGAATTTGTATAATTCTATCGCAGGGTGTCTACAAGAATTCCAAAATGAAATTTCGTGACTTTTTCGTGACCTTTGCTTTGCCCAATCATAAAATTTCCTAACATTTTCAAGAGCGAATTTGGGTATGAATTAGGCCGAATTTTCGTTCATGCGATGGAAACGTACTTTGTTTGCGATTTGGTAGCGTCTAAAGCCAAACATAAACATTTTAGCGGTGAATTTTGACGTTTTACAGAACAAAATTTTCCAATCTGTACTTACGTTTGCACAGTTAAAAAAAATCGTGACCCAAAAGCTAAATTTCGTGACTTTTTCGTGACTTTCATTACCGTTTTCTGCTTTCGTGACTTTTTCGTGACATTCGTGACTTTCGTGACCGATAGACACCCTGTATCGTGATTAACTGCAATAGCCACTTAATCTTTTGTTGTTTTTTGGGTACTAATTTTCCGGGGGAAGCCCTCCGGCACTTTCTTTTATTAGGAGGGGGTATTCCATACAAGCGAAAGCCTCAGAGGGACGGCGCCCTCCCAGAGTATGTGACCGCGCCCTTTTTACATAGCCAGTCCACCCCTGATCACATGTTGGAAAATGTTTTTCGCGATATTTTGGCATATCAATTTGTCTGCATATTATATATTTGTAAATCGTTATTTGGACATATGTCAAGAAACTAATGCTCTAGAATGTATTGAAGTATTATCTAAAGCAATAAGTATGACGTAAAATATTTTAATTAAGTGGCCCTCATATTCTTAATCTGAAAGTCTTTCGAACATCATCCACCTTATGCAGAGTCGTTTTGACGTATGATTAGTGTCATACTAAAGGACTGACTACTGCAGGAAACATATGTTAGTCGACCTCTTTGGTAGGGCACTAATCATGCCTCAAAACGACTCTGCATAAGGCCCCATGTTTTCTTGTGGAGTTCTTAATTGCATAATTCATCTTTTCTTGCTTTCTGCAAACATATACCGGTATAAGAAAGCAGATGGCATTCTTCTTCAGAAATTTTGTACAAAAGTTCGGATTCAAAATCATCAATATCATAGCAAATTTGCGCTTCACGAATGCAAAATATTACGACTGATGTCCTTACATAAATTCCGAAAAAAATATATTTAACGCTGTTTTTCACAAGTCAATCGCAAATATTGAGTTGCGGTCACGCTATTCAATATTTAATCGGCCCCGTAGAGTAATATAATACTTTTTCTATATTTTGTCGGTCATATAGCTATTTTCTGAAGGCTCGTTTTGGCAGCACTGTTGCTAAGAGGGCGGATACATCACAGAAGAAAACAATTTCAAGTAAATTATAAATAAAAGTTTTAGGAGAAATTATGTAGCAATAACCTGTCTTGAAAGTGTAATTAACACAGAGAAAGATAAAGAACGATGTGGAAGTGCCATAAATGTGGCAAACCTGTTTATTTTGGTAAGTCAAACTCTATAAATATTTAGGAGTGTGTTACGAACAGATTTGAGTTATTGCTGAAAGACGATACACTTAATTGAATAGATGTAATCAGTTATTTATTATGCAGACAAACCAATATTCTGGCTTGATAATATAAGTTCTATAGATTAAGGTAGGGTAACTCTTTACTTTGGGCAAGGCAGTGGTATACTGTCAGTACATATTATTGCCAAGCGAGCGCTAGCGAGTGAAGGCGGGTTAGAGCCCCGCAGGGCACGTTGTTTTGTGTCTTTCCTTCTTGAGAACTGTAAATATAATTGCAGGAACCGGTTCAAATTCATTGCTTATTGTCACTGCCTTGCCCAAAGTAAAGACTTGCCTAAGGTAGTACCAATACACGTGACATTAAAACGGGTTAGATGTAATTTCAATAGTATACATGAGAACCCCCTGATCTGCGTTTCTTCTGTGTTCTATTACCACTTCTACATGAAATACCATAAATTTTCTTAGTGCAATAGTAAGAAGTATCCATGTGCACAAGACATGCGATATGCGTTAAATCCACCCCCACCCCCCCACACACACAGTCATAGATAAAGTACAAGGGCACTACACATGCCGATATAAAGTACAGGTACGTTCTTTTTTATTTTCGTATCAGTCGATAAGTAAATAAAAGTCGCTTTGTTACCCCTTTTGTAAGTTCGTACATACTCAGTGAATAATCCCTAAAAGTATGAGCGTCCTGCTCCTTCGGGAACTGATGCAGCTTCATGTATACTATATCCCAAGATTTTTGTTGTGCACATTGACTTATTCCCGGTCGGAAGAAAATGATACAAGGATACATTTTCGATGCAAATAATGGATTAAACAAGAAACTATTAAGATTACGTAAATTCATTAAGGTGCAAATTTACACACTGGAACCGTAGATAAATTAGTTACATACATTCTTCACTGATGACGAAATCTCTTAGTACCTGCATTTTTAAACATGCTATTCTGTGTTATGGGAGTATGATTACATTCACGAAATTTTGATTCTCTTAGGAAATGCAATCTTACTCTCTTAGTATTCTTTACGGAAAGAGTTCCATTGAGGGGTATAGATTGACTTCAAAAGACTAAGTGTAAATATAGACACTGAGCATAAAACACGTACCTACTTAAAAGAACAAACAAACAAAACAAAAGATTTTTTTTTTTTTTTTTTTTTTTTTTTTTTTTTTTTTTGCTAGGTCACCGCTAAAAAGCACGAACCGTGTCAAGGAAAGAGCGCAGCAAGAAAGCCTGCGCAAAGTGCGTCGTAGGATGGTATTTAGTATCGGCCTATGTTTAGCAGAAGGGGTCCAGCTCTTTTCTCTAAAAAAATGTTACAATTTTGGTAATTTCTGTTCACATTCGGTTAATTTAGGGTAGGTTAGGTTAGTTTAGGTTAGGTGTAGGTTAGTTTACGTTAGGTCAGGTTAATTTAGTTTGCATTATATTAGTGTAGGGGTCCTGCATAATTTTCCAAGAAATGATAGGATTTCGCTTATTTCTACTAATATTAGGTTAGTTCAGGTTACCTTAGGTTAGTTTATGTTAGTTTAGGTTAGATTTGGTTACGATATGTTACGTCTAAGTACTTGCATCATTCATTTCTCCTGTAAATTTTGTGTTTTTACGTACTTCTGGACCCCTTGTACTAAACATACTCCTTAGTATCTCCCCAACTCGTTTCATGGTTCAAGAACCGAATACCTTGTTCTTGTCTAAATTATAAGAAAGATAGAAGTACAAGGACCCTGGGGGCTTCCAACTCCCTTCGCTAGCTGTCCCTAGCTCAGCTATATTTTGTAAACTAAGTAACACACTGTAAATCTTATATGTGCAAGATTGGGGAGATACTAAATATCAGCCTGGTATTTCTACCTTATTAAGCGATTCTCTGATAAGTGGTCCATTGTCAGTAATTTTCAAAATTAATTTGAAACTATGATGTTTATGTTTTTCTAGTAAGAAATAGTGTAACTATATACTGAGACATTTAAAATCTTTTTGTAATATATATTTACTAGGTTTTGACAACATAAACTTTGCTGTTCCATATCTCAATTTTCAAATAATTTTCAAACTTAATTCTAAATCTGTAATTATATGAAGAATAGCAAAAAATATGTAGTCTACCTTTGGCAAAAATGGACAATTTTGTTTTAATTAATGTTTTATTCTGGTAGGCAAAAATCTTAAGTTTTCTCATGTCATGTTTTGCTGTCCCGTGCGTAACGGAAAACATGTATTTTTCGTCTTTCCTTTGTAATTGTAGAAGATAAAGTATTGAAACTTTTGGTCCAAAGTAGAATTATTATTAGCCTGTTAGTGGTACCTATTAAATTTATTATCCTCCTAATTTATTTCATGAGGTATAGAAATGTTGTCCCGTGTGTAACATTTACAGATTTATGCAAGGAAGTAAATAAAATTAAGATTTCAATATCTGTTTATTATTATTGGGGTTAAACAATGAACAATAAACTTTCATATTAACTCAAAGAAACATTAATCTGCTTAGAGAAACTAAACCAAACATTACTACCAAAAATGTTTACGGTAAGTTACATAGAAATATTTACCACGAGGCTTAAAAAAAAAATTATCATGATAAATCACACTTTTTTCTTTTTATTAGAAAGGGAGGTATCTGAGTTGGTTTGACAGTCTTGTGCGGGGCAAATGAATTCGCTTCAAAACTCTTTAGTTCTTTACAAAGACGGCTATTGGTTTTTTTGAATTTTATAGTATATTCTTTCACCCTTTATCAGCAAATTAGGTGCTTGAAGTATATTTAAAACTTGATCGAATGAGACGGAAGATTTCTTCTTTTCATCAAAAGAAAACTTTGTACAACTGTTGTCCATGCATTTCAGATTTGTTACCCTAATGTCCCCTCTTCTTCTACATCACTTTCCACATATCGATATTTAATCCACTTTCCACATCCACATATCGATATTTAATCCTATTTCTGCAAGAACCACAATCAAATTTCACTAGGAGAAATATACCTGCTCTAATATTGCCCATTCTGAGCTCGACAGTTGGAGGGTTGGAATATTATTATGAACATCGTCTTCAAAGTTGTATTCTCAATTAATGTCGCTCTCATCACTTGATGAATGTATCATTCTGTACACTGGCACTTTTCGCTTTCCTTGAACCAATCTAACTTGAAGTACTTTATTCTTCACATTTTAGAGTGTTTTCCTCTTCTGAATTGCCAACAACGAAACAATGCGGAATGAGTTTCGCCAAAGGAATGTGAGAGGAAAAGAGTTAATCTTTTTACTGGCTTATAACGCTGCATCCTCACTTTATTTTTCAGTCTCACCTTGTTCCTATGTTTAAGTCTATATTTTCTAGCCCTTTCAGCGCCACTCATTACTTTTGTTGATCGATTCAGTTCATCACTGACAATATTACTTGGAACAGTTACTTGCTTGTGAATCCATTATACTTATTGTAAAAACTCACACTAAAACAAATTTTCACTATGAAGTAACAATCAATTATACCAAATAACCAAAAAACAAATATTTCCCTTCAATTCACTTTCCCGCATTTACCTGACAATGGCAGCGTTCAAACGACTCAACGTTTGGTAGGTAGCACAGAGGATCGAGCAGCTCAACAGTTGTACACCATTGTGTGGTTTGAACGCCACTTATCAGCGCTCAGACAAGTACCCCGAAGACATTATAATAACGCTAAGCGAGTTGCCTGACAAAGTTCGATTTTTTACTTTGGAATGTAATTTAATTCATTTAAATTAAGGATGCAAATATTTTATGCTTGTTAATGTCCAAATGTTAATCTTAAAATATCAATCTCTTTAGTAAGGCTATTGCATAATAACAGTCTTAGAACAACCAAATAATTGCGTGGTTACGTTCCTCTCCCGTATGTAACGGTAAGTCGAAAAAGAAAACATAATGTGAAGCTAATTAAATTCTATTTTCTAATTTAAAAATATAATGGACATTAAGAATAATGAATGTAGAACATAAGTGATGGCATATAAAATGAAAATGCTGTCTTACATCGCAGAGAATATCCAATGAAATTGAGGTTGTCAAATGAGCTTTTTTGTCCGAGTCCCGTGCGTAACGCTTAATTTTGGCTTATGACTCAAATTTGCAATTGTTCTGGGTGTTTCATTTTATTTAACTATACGCTAATAATGTCTCCCCTAATTTTGACATATTTTTTAATTTTATTTGAAAATATATTTTTGTTTAAAAAAAGCAGTTTTTGTGTACAAATGTCCCTTGCGTAACGCCGAGAATCGCTCTATTACGCATGTAAGAGCTAAGATTCCAGTATATTTTGTTTAATTATACGATCCTATTGTAAAATCAAGTAGTATAGCTTACTCCTTCCATAAATTTATGCCCCTATAGAATAGAGTAGCACACCTTGAAAATTATTATTTTTTAAACCCTATTTATTTATAGGAGTAGTTCCATTCCTGGGTGCATCTTGACTTTAGGAAGGATTAAACGTTATGGGTACATATGCAGGAATAATCGTCCAGAAATTGCAATTATTTGAATTCTTATTAATTCACGACTGCCTTCGAAATCTCCTTTCACCTGTACAGGTACCGTTGCTGGAAGATTCATATCTCCATTAAGGTAGAGATATCGGGCGAAGCCAGACGATGAGGGGGTCAACCCCGTGAACTACAAATTAACACTTGTTCACAACTATCAAATTCGATACACAATGGACCTAAATGAAAGCACTACGAAGAGGAATAGAAAAAAACAGACCGTGCAATTTAATATTTTGTGTGAAATGTATGTTACTACTTCCGTCATGGGTTAACAAACTTGTTTCATGCCTCTTGGATACTTCTGCGATAGCGCATCACGGGTTAACACACTGTCTTCACATACTGCATTTCATATTGTACTGGTTTCCTTATAGAGAATGTGTGGTTTAAACCTTCCACTTTCCTTAACCTATTTCTACCTTATCACGCATCGCACAGGTAAGTGGCGTTTGTGCGGCAGAGTAGGTCCACCATTTTAAGGCTTAGGTTAAGTTAGCATAGGATAGTTTAGTCTAATCTAGATTAGATTTGAGTAGGTTGGGATAGTTTAGTTCTAGTAAGGTACAATATTCATGGACCTACTGTGTGGCACTTAGCCCCATATATCTTGTGTAAATTTAAAAATATATGGTTCCAGATTCTAAATTGGCACTCGCAGTAATGTTAACGGTGCAGAATTACTGTAGAAGTCCATATATAAATTTGGTTGTATTCACACTACTTTTGTCATTACTTGTAGGACATTCAATACAGTAATAGTTTATATGGGTGGCGTTGTATTCCTAGAGCCACGTTTACTCGAAGAGACCTAACCGTTATGGCTATAATTACTGCGTTTCTTTGATAAGATTCGATATAAGTACCCTAAAGAAACTTATTAACGTTTTCAAGTATTCTACCCATCAAACTGCGTATAGATTTAGTTTTAGAGTAATTTAGCTAATTTAATTTATAATATGAGTGCAACCGTATGCGAGAAAAATGTCAAGTACGCAAACACACACTACCCTGTGCTAGGTGGTCTCCAGAATAGTATATCTAGTCCTGTCCGGAATAGGTTAAAGCTGGTGGGCTCACACAGTGTTACATTCGTAGAAAACAACCGCGATGCTATGGTGGGTATCTGCATGACCTGAAGTTCCCTTTCAAACTACTGTTGCTACAATAAACAACTACTTACATAAGTGATTTCAGGTTGTTTCTTAGTTACTCAACTATGCTGTTGGGTACATATTTTATCCCAACATAGCTATACTATCACTCATAGCTATCCCTGACTTTTCACAGCGCAAATACACAATTGTGTATTTAAGGTTCCCAACTCATAAAAATATAAAACGTTTTTAGCGCCAAGTATATTAGTTGTACCGAGTTAAGATTTTGAGATAAGATAAGATAAGATTTCGAGCTCTTAACTTTTGCATTTGTTGTGGTATTCGGTAACAACGTTTCTTACGTAAGCTATTATTAGGGTTCCAGATTATCAGACGTAGAAACTGGGACGTCGTATGAAAATTTACAGTATAATTATAGTTATGCATTTGCTGTTTGTTAAAATATCAGAATTAATTAAATAATAAGTCAACATCTGTCAAATGTGAGTGACAGAAAGTGGATTGTTGCTAGTATCGATGACTAATAAAACAGTATTTTTTAAATATTGCATCAATTGCATACACTTACGTTAAAAAAAAAAAAGTTCTGAACAATTCTAGGAGACAAATTGTGTAAATCCAGTATTTTCCGTACTATGCTGGCACGTCTAGGAGCCCTAGCTATTATTCACAATTGCTTTACCTACGCAATCTTTAGACAATCTGCGCGTGCTTATCTTTCGTATATTCCTTGTGTGGTTAACAGGCTCCCATTTTCTATCCTCTGTTTCTCCGTAACTACACTTTTCACAAGTAAGATCCCCACAGGGTTGTAAACGCTCACTTTTGAAACGAGCTTAGCTCACTGAAACTCGGTGTAAAAGGTGAGGTAATTCACACACAAACAATTTTTTTCAAAAAATACGCTCAACTTGACACTTATAATGAGAAAAATTACAAGTAAAACTGTCTGATAATTTAATAAGTAAAATTATTTACAATGGTATAGATTGAGGACGGTTCGGCGTATAAATAGAAATTTTAGTATAAAATATATTACTCTTGAAAGAAAGTAATGGTAATATAAAAGTCTTTTATACAAGCAGAAAATCTGTAGTTGTAGTAATGAGGTAGAAGTAACAAACGTGGCCATCATATGCGCCACCATAAGGTAAGCACTCCATACATTATATGAATACCGATACTTCATATGTACTTGTCTGAAGTATTTCAAGTTTTTGTGATTTCGATTAATGCCCGATCTTGCGCATTCAGTATCGTTACATTATGTCATTTACTTGCCTTCGCTCCTTCAGCTCCTGCACCTTCCCGTGTGTTACAAAACAAATATCCTTGTGCAGTATACTAGGAAAACCGCTAACAGAGTTACTATGATTAAAACATCAAAAGAATTATTTGGCAAAAAAGCATTATTTTGCAGCCACATCATGTATGCTGAGGTATTCTCAATATGTGTGAAAAATGATAAATCGTTCTATATTATTCAAGGTTTTAAGTACCAAAATAAATTATTTTAAAAATTTAAGTAAACGAAAGTTTTAAAAGTGTTGCTTAGTGGAGCACTCATCTCTTGCGCGTGAGGTCCCTAGTTTGATCCCAGCTTCCACTACAGTGGGCTTTGTAGTGGACGAAGACCATGTGCGTCGGTTTCCTCGTAGTTGTGCCGTTTCGTCTCACTTTCGTTATTCCACCATTATCATCATCGCCTCCGTTATCCTTGGTGCAAAAACGAGGGACGTTAAACAAAAAATGTACACTGGAGTTTAATAAATATTTAGCATTTCTTGGAGAAGATACACGACTCAGCGTTTTAATTTCTGTACACGAAAAGAGACATTGTTTTGTTATTAAAGAGTGTAAAAACTTATACACGATTCAGCTAGATCATTTTAAATCTAAGTATATCGCAAATTATTTCTGTGTGAACAGTGGAAAATTATACTAGCACAAAAAGTGGGTCATGTTTGCCTTCGGCAAACTTGTACCACAAAATATGGAAAGGGAATGGGATTAATGCTGTTTTGCACTAGCATCACTTATTATTATAACAGCACTTATTATAAATTGTGAACATTGTATTTGAAAACTAAGCGGATTGCATATAACATCTAATTTAAAAACACAAAATTTAGAAAAAATATCGAAAATAAATGTTTGTGCAAATATGAACGTTGTTGAGTATCTGCGCTCTATTTTGTAGCCCATTAGTGTATATGGGGGAATTATTTTTGTTTTCTTTAAAACGAGCTGGAATTTTACTTATTTCTCCTTCAAATCTATTCAAATGTCTCTTAATTCATGAAACTTAAATTTAATTTTATACGAGGGTCACTAAAAAGTTTTTTGAGACATGAGCTCTTTGGATACAAATATCATTATTTCAGCTATTATAACTTTTTGAAGTATTCTTCCCGACGTTCCTCACAATGTCTCATGCTCCTAAATCAATCCTGGATGTACTGGTGGCATAGGGTTTCTTAACTATTATTTGTAGGCATTCACAGCATCTCTATTGATGAAAACCGGTACCCAAACACTCTAACAGATAACTGGCGCTTTGTTTCTGGGTCAGACTGATAAATCCAGACTTCATCAATCATCACAATGTCTGAAACCGTCCTAGAGTTCCCACTTTGAAATTTCTGAAACATGTCTTAACATCATTCCACTCCTGTCTGCTTTTGATTTTCGGTCATGTTGTTTGGCACCCACAGAGATGAAACCTTTTTTATGTGCAAGTGTTAATGCAAGGTGGTTGTAGCACTCGGCGCACTAATCCCAACACGCAGTTGATGTCACTTGCCGATTGTCCCTTATTATCTGCCCCATCGCATCTGTCACTTCTGTTGATGGCCTTCCATTGTGCCCCTCGTCTCATAATGAGGTCCGGCGCCATTTATATTCTGAAACCCAACGAAACACTGTTGCATGCGATGGTGCATTCTCCCTAAAGGCTAGTGTCAGTCTTTCCACCGGCTTTGTTCATTTAAACTATATTTAAAGTCGTTCAGAATCATGGGTCGCAAATCTCTCTTTTCCAACTTCATAGCTGCCGTGTAAATGGTAGCAACTCTGCTTACGTGACAACATCGTTCACCGCGTATATGATAAGATCGTCGTACGATTGGGTGAGTTCACTTACAAAGGAGGGGTTCTCATACAGGCAAAAATTTATTCCTGCAGTGTCGTGTTTGGCTATGTCTGAAAACTTTCCTAGTCACTCTTGCATAGTTTTAATAACCAAATTTTATGTAAGTAATTAAATGTAGGTATATATTATGCAAATTTATTTTTAATAAGCAAGAGACACTTCACTAGACATGAACGAGAAATTAATACAGAAATGGCATTGGTACCCAACAGTGACAATTTTTCCATAGAGTAGACGAAACAGCCTGCTTCCTCCCTTTATGACACACTAAGATTTACTTCATTCTAAAATCTATATTTTCTAGATTAAAAAAGATATTTGCTGCCTTACCATAGTGTATCATGGTCACTTCTATTACCTGCTCTGCAAATGGAGTTCAGCAATTGCTGTCAGTGGCGAGAGATGTTTTCTTCCGGTTAAAACCGAGGAAACACGAACCGAATTACGAATGTGCGTCGAAATGTGACTTTAGGCTGTTCCTTCCAGTGTGTTCGACATAGTGGTATATAGGTTTACATTCATTTCAGTTTGTTTATGTAATTTTAATTTGATAAGAATAAAGTAATTTGCTCATTCTTTGATGTGAGTGATACTATATCACATTTCTAGCCTTCTCCGCTGGTCTAGTGACTAGCGTATATGCTTTTAGTGCACGTGGTCGTTGGTTCGATTCCCGGTAAGACAGCACAAAAAATTAATTTCACACCTATTCAATTTCATTAATCGTCTGTCTTTAGCCCTTCACTCTTATCAACGCGGTGATCCAATCGGAGTGTCGAATAAGTTGACCAAACGTGCTGTTCTTTTTCGTATTATCTTCATTATTGTCGTCTTTCCTTAGCTTCCTTTAGTACGTCTTCATTACTTTCCTTTAGGTCCATGATATGCGCAGCATTCTGCACCACCACCACATTTCAAATGTTTCGAGCTTGGATATTTCAGCTTTTCTCAATGTCCACGTTTCTGATCCGTAAAGCGCCATGGTCCATACCAGAGTCTTAATAAATCGTTTTCGAACGTCCAGCGACACATTTGTTGATGTTAGCAGTCCTCTTTTTCTATTGAATGCTTGTTTAGCCTACGCTATTCTTGAACTCATGTCTTCACTTCTTCCGTCCGAGAATATTAGACTTCCTAAATAGGGGAACGTCTTAACGTCTTTGATTTTATCTCCCTCTCGCCATACGCTTGCCCCTTCCTGTCCTGCTCTTCTGCATTTTATCACTTTTGTTTCTTCTTCTTTATCTTCATTTTGCATGTTTCTTCCAGTTGGTCATTCAGGTTTGAAAGTGATTTCTGCAAGTTTTTTCGTTCTCCGCTATCAGTGCTATGTCATCAGCAAACCTTATTGTCCTGAAAACCTGACCATTTACTTTTACACAGGGTTGAAAAAAACACGTTAAAAAAACAACGTTTTTTATGTTTAATTTTTTTTTTGTTTAAAACGTTTCTAACGTTTAAAACAAAGTACTTTGTTTTAAACAAAAACAAAAACGTTTATTTTGTTTAAAACAATAATCTAAATAGGCATATATATTCCATTTTTACACGCTCACAGGTATTGCTTGACATCTATATTCAACCGTTTGATCAAATTTCGGGAACTTCCCTAATCTCGATCCGTCCAAATGTTCAATTCCGGATAAAGAAATCGGGCTTTTCCCGATTTCTGTTCACTGAATATGTAGTTTCTTTGTGTTACGTTCTACTGGTCGTCTGCATTCTTAATCTTTAAACGCCCATTGACGCAACTGCTGTATCAGGGCTTTAAACCTCAATGGCTCAGTCCCTAATTAAGGCTGGAAGATGGTTTTGTAACCAATTTATTCCTGAAAGATGCAGCTTTCCGGTGGTGTGTATTTTATCCATGTGGGGGTACCACGTGGCGGTGGGAGGAGGGTAAATATCGTGTTCTTTTGTTTCTGTTTAAACGGTTTTTTGGGAGCCATTTCCCCTCTTGGGGGATAAATTCATAAAAATTGGTACGTGAAGCAATGAAATAGGCCACTACATGGTAATATCGTGTATTTGTACTTCTTGCTTATATGGGGGAGCAGGGAAGGGGCAAAGTTAGCCAATTTTTGGAGTTTCAGATTTTTGACGTAAATTACATTTATTTTTACAACAAACATCAATAGCTCAGCCCCTAATTAAGCTAGAAAGATGATTTGGTACCAAAGTATTCCTGAGGAATGAAGCCTTCCGCTAGTATGCATTTTATTAGGGATGGGCACGAGTAGAGCTAAAACTAGACTCGACTCGAAACTCGAAGCAAATTCGAGTCGAGTCAAAGGTAATTTTCTCGAGTCGAGTTTGGAGCCAAGTTACTGTTTTGAGGTTGAGTTTCGAGTTGAGTCGAGTTTGATGAACGGCTCGCTCGTTTAGTTCGTTTTAACTCGTTTTGCAATCATGGCCTGATTAGACTGGAAATCGAAAGTCATAAGAAATGTAAACAGTAATATGGAACATTTTTAATGTTGCTCAGAGGATGGGACACTGCTCGCATCTCGTCTCGTCTCGATTAATAAGACGACTATGGATTTTTATAACGAGACAGCCTCAGATGTGAGCACCAATGTAAACACCGGTATATACTGTAGTCCTTACCACCAAGGCTGAGACGTGCACGATCTAACTTTTGAGCCGAAGCAGAAGCCCAACCCAGGTAGTGATGTTAACTGGCTCAGTTCGGTTCAACTGAGGCGCAGCTCGAGCCGGCTCGGTTGCGATGAGGCACCGACTCGGCTCAGGTGAGCCATTGGCTCGAGCCGGTTCCGGTTGGGTGGGCTGTTGGCTCGGTTCGATAGTGAATGAGCTGTGAGCCGAGCCGTTGAGAGCCCGAGCAGAGCAGGTTTGAACATGTTTGGCCGACGCAGTCTAACTTTTAACGATTTTTGGTTCGAGCCTGGATACTTGCTCTTCCGGAATGAAACCCAGAACCTCGTGAACGACGTCCTTGCCTCCTTGACTTCACCTTTTCCGAGGTCAGCAGTCAACTAGTTTTTCATATTCAGATACAAACCGCCTATCATTCATGTTTATACACGCTGGTGTTGTTATAATAATAATAATAATAACAATAAGTTGTAGTAATATTAAGTATCATTGATAATAATTATATTGTCTATGTAGGATACTTGAAGAAAGTACTTGAAACTACACACAGCATTTGGCTCGACTTGACTCGAAACTCTAGTCGAATTGGAGGAAATTTTATGAGTCGAGTCGAGTTTCAATGAAAACTCGCTCGTGCCCATCCCTACATTTTATGTATTTAGGGGTATTTATGTACGGCCGAGAGAGGGAGGATGAAGTTCGTTTTTTAAATTTTTCATCAGATTTTGGAGGCAATTCCTCCCCCTTTGTTGTACATCCACAAAAATTAGTATGTAAAGCAATGAAGTAGTCCCCTAAGTAACTTGTGTTTATAGAGGAAGAGGGGGTCAAATTTGGCTAATTTACATTTAATTTCAGAACGGTTCCATGTAAGGCAAGATATATTTTACTGAAGTGGTCTAGAAGCATAATTCTTGTTCATATATATGATGTGTGCAGCAAAAATGATTTGCATATAGACGTGGTACTGTCGTGGGGGAGGGGAAAGAATGTCTAATTCAATGAATGTTTTTCTGCGCATTTTTTTAAATACTTCCTACATAAAACGAATTCATTACGCAATGGCCGCAATGGCTACCATTTCTTATATTATTGTCACGAGTATGTGGCCTACACATTAGCATCATTTTGTCAGCGCAGGTGACTGCAAGAGTTGCCAGGGCCCCGCAAAGCACAATATTTTCATATTTTTAAATGATTTTTATGTCTGTTCGTTTCTGCAAATACGGTGGGAATTTCACGAATGTTACCTCGTTGGACTCTGTGGTCTATAAGCTTTCCAACTGTGTATAAATCATGACTCTGTGATAATTAGGAGGGTCACCAGAGCTCCGAACGTGAGAGTCTACCATTTTGTTAAAATCCCTGGCGGGCGTCTAAAGGTTGATTGTGTTGTCATGCCGTAGACACTAATCATTGTTAGCTATCCATGTTGCAGATAGAGATGTATCTTCAAAACTGTTTAGTTAAAAAATGTCATTTGCTCCTTGTAGGCTAGTCACTGCTCTTTTCTATGAGTTGTATTGTATTTGTCAGAGTATTTCTTCTAGCTTATGATGTGAGAACTGTTCATTATTATGGAAATGATAGTGACCAAAAAATATTCAAGTTTTGAATTTGTGAATTTGGATCTTAGAATAGTGTATAGTGTGTTTAACCTCAAGTATTCTTGGAAATTAAGAAATGTTCAAATACTTCACTTGAATTTCTGTTGATTTAGTTCTACGCACATTGATGTACAGAATTTCGTTTAGTAATTGCTGTTATAATAAGAATATAACTCTGCTTGTAATTTACTTCATGCACAAATCCTGCGGAGAATGGGTTGTTTGTTAGAAACTTAAATTAGCTTCTTCAATCTGATATTTTAGTTGTTTTAAACATGTCCAACCACCATAAGAAAAAAGAACGTTTAAAACGTTTAAAACAAACTGAATAAAACAACAGCCCTCATTTAAAACATGTTTTAAACAGTTGTTTTAAACATATCAACCCTGCTTTTACACCTTTCTTGTTTTTATCAATATTAATATAATAGTATGTATTTATGGAGAAAACTGGCGTATTGGATTTATGATTACCTTAAAGTTAATTTTTACGAGCCACCAGAACCACAAACTTCATTCATACTTTCATGACACGACAAACCATTCGTCCCTTCCAAGAACATTTTAAGGAAGCTTACACTTATTGACCTTATGACTACTACTGGTTAGTGTCATTGTTATCTTCAGTTGTGTGATGAAATGTCCCAACTTCCTGTGGAACACGCTATTTAAGTAATAGTAAAAGTTTATGTATGCACCCAGTTTTTATCGTATGTGTTTTTCCACCCTTTCGTGAATCATTCATTCGCAGTCAGTTGACTTCCGACATACATACATACATATATATATATATATATAAACTCACGTTTATCCGTGTTTTTGCATATGCTTATTTGTAGGATATAATTTTGTGTTAATAATAAAGGTACATATAATAAAATCTGAAACTTTTATTTTTGGGAATATCACATTCTTGTACAGAGCTGTTGTCATGAGAAATTCAACTTGTCATCTGAAGAAGTGAAATATTCTGTTTAGCTGATTTTTAGAAAATAATAACAATAAGCTTCCTGTTGGCCAAAATGTTTTTGATCTTTAAATTTGTGTTATTATGCCATTGAATACTTGTTTTCACTGGTTTTGGACAGCAGGAAGTGTTGTTTTTATTTTCATGAAATTAGCGAAACAGAATGTTTCCTTCTTCAAATGACACACTGAATTGTATATTTTTCGGAAGCAGGTCAGAGATCTGAAACCTGGTGCATGAGCTCATATACAGGAGATGTCATAACTCAGGAAAGTTTAACTTCCTAATTATTCCTCTTCTTGCAAACTTCATCTGCTAAAGTCGGGACTTCCTTCGACACGTTTTTAAGCCTTATTCTCACTTTTGCATATTTCTTGGATCAGTTTAATGCACATTTTGGTACCTACAGTCACTACATTTGAGCTAATACTTGTTTTGAACTAACAACATGGTAAGGTGCCTGCACAGCAAATATTAATATTTTAAAAATTGTCAGGCAACAGTTTACGTTTTCCCTGGACCACTTGACATGGATTAATTCAATTTATAACTTAGAAACTGAACGGTATTCTATTCTACTGATTGATTGATGAAACGTAGAATATTTAACCGAGATCATGTATGTAGTTCATTGTCTAAAAGAATATTTTTTTTGTGTTTATTATTTCAAAGAATAGACAAAAATAGGGATAACATACTAAACCTTTTCTAGTTGTTTAATTTTCCATATATGTATCTATAATAACTTTATGTAGTAAAATTTGGGAGTAAAACTGTTTTATTAAATGTAATTCCAAGGTAAGAATGATATATCGTAGGTTCTAATAGCAATTTAATCTTAAATTTAGTTCCCTGTATTATTAGTGAAAAAACAAGCTATTAATAATACATTTTTGTACTTTATACAGCCGAGCGCAAACAGTCCTTGGGATACGACTGGCATCCAGAATGTCTGAGGTGTGAGGAATGTGGAAAGAGATTAAACCCAGGGCAGCATGCAGAGGTAATTACAATGTAATTCTGATAGTATTGTAATTTTGATAGAATTTTTCCTTCAGATTTCACATTTTTCTTTTTTGGTTACGTGAATGACGTTAAATTTTATGTGTAATATACTGTATTACAACTTTCCACCATATGTTTAACATTTAAATGGTAATTGAGAGAGCTGTTTTCTTTACTGTAATTTGTTTCTCCTTATATATATATACTCCGTGCTTGTGTAACCAATTAGTTTAACACACGTCGTTTCATGCTCCTTCGCGGATATCATGATTAGCGTTCCTTCCTTTGCCGCGGGAAAACGAGGTTCGGCACCTACTCGGTTTGATTATACGTATGTCGTTTGGATGCTACGTTAAGCTGTTAAGTCCATGTGTCATGAAACCTCGGTAGTAGGAGAAAAACTATTAAACCCTTAACCCTTTGGGGACTTTTGGTACAGATCTGTACTATGGCGTCGACCTTCGGAATTTGCTTTATAAATCTAGTAAAGCTTTTCACACTGGGTTTCTAGCATTCATTCAAGCGGGAAGCGTCAAAGAATATGTTTCATGGACGTTTTGCAGTCACGCATGCGATGCCTAAGGGCAGTGACGTTACAAACATGGACGAAGAAAGGAAGAAAAGTGTAGATTTCAGAGCTTTTTCTTTAAAAAAAGAAAGAAAAAATCCTGACACAAAATCCAGTCCGTACCTCGTTGTGTTCGTAATGAAGGAATGTTTCCAACTTCGCTGAAATTTCCCCATTATGTACCAGAAGCAGGAATATCCCGCCCAAAGTGGAAAAAAGGAATTTCTTCCTTTTTCGGGAATTCCTCCCCTCAGGTACATGATAAGGACATGTGAATGGTACCGTTTAAAACCTAGCATCATTCCAAACAAGACGAGGAACGAACCATGATCGTAGGGTAAATAGAGATTTTTCAAAAAATTTCTAAATTTTTCCCCTATTATACTTTTTTAGTCGATGTGTTTAGTAAAGTAGCTACAGTGTCATACCTATTTGTCGTAGGAACATTTTGTTCGTAATGATGCAACGTTTCCAACGGTACCACTACCGTTGCGCTGTCATGTACTTGAAGAGAGAAATTCCCGAGAAAGGAAATTTTTAAAACGTTGAATCTCCTGCTACTTCTTTATACATTTTGGGCGGGAATTCCTCCCCTCAGGTACACGATAGGGACATGTAAGTGGTACGATCGGAAACGCTGCTTCATTACGAACAAAGTTAGGTACAAACCATAATCCTAGAATAAATAGTCTTGGTGCTAGAGCTGACTTACTAAGTTTCCCTCCCCATTTTTGGGTAATAATTACTCGTGTATTGTTGTTCAATAAGCTCTAGCGTCAAGTGTGTTCATTGTAGGATGATGGTTCGTACCTCATTTTGTTTGTAATGAAGCAACGTTTCAAACTGTACCACTCACATGGCGCTAGCATGTACCTGGGGAACAAAATTCCTGAAAAGGTGATTTTTTCCTGGTAAAAGATCTTTTTTTCTTCTTTCTTTTTTTTCAATTTGAGCGTGATTTTTCCACTTCTGGTACATAATTGGAAAATTTGAGTGGTGCGGGTGGAAACATTGCTTCATTACGAGCACAATGAGGTACGTACGAACTATGCTCCTACGATAAGGAGTCTTGACACTAGAGCTTATTGAATAACAGTTAGTACTTATTAGGAAGATGTGGGTCGGGAAAAAATAGTAAATGAATTTTAGCACCAAGACTATTTACCCCAGGATCATGGCTTATACCTGGTTTTGTTCGGAATGAAGCAAAGTGTTTTTGGTAACATTCGCATGTCCGTGTCGTGTACCGGGAAAAAGAGGAATTCGCGGGAAAAGAGGACTGTTTTTAAATTCCTTTTTCCCACTTTGGGCGGGAATTTTATTGCCTTAGGTACATATTGGGGAAATTGGCTGATACAGTTGGAAACACCTTCATTCTGAACAAAACGAGGTATGAACCATGATCCTACGATAAATAGTCTCGACGCAATAGCTGCTTGACTGAAAGTCTAAAATTTACCTAAAAAGGTGGAAGTCTCAAAAGGGTTAAACATCAAACACAGTTTCGCTTCAAGTTGTAGGTCTGTAGGATAATCGTTTAGGTAGGATGGCCAAATGTTACGTTCTGATGCTGGCTTCGCTATACTCGTTCCAGGGATTTAGAATCCTTGGTTCAGTTCCTTGTATATACATCCAATTTTCAAGTTCAGAAAATAGAGAATATAAGAAAATTTTAGACAAATGTAGTCGTGAGATTGAATGAGGCAATCACTATATCCAATAATGGCAATATACTGAAGTGTGACAAACTTCCATTTAATGCAAATTAAAGACATGCTAGTATAGTCACCATTGAAATGAGAGGAGTTGACTATGACTGAAATGAAGAAAATTACGAAGTGTCGACCATACGATTTTGCTGTTATTATTATGAGATAAACTGGATTAATATTTACGACGAACGTGAAATAAATAATAACAAAATGGGCAGTTGGAAAATGAGAAAGAAAATTCCTTATCCAATCTTTGAATTATTATGAACTAACGACTTTTAGTAGTTCTTATAACTAAACGCAAATTTCGTGAACTGCTACACACAGTTCCTTTTCACTCTTTATTCTGCACTCGACTGAAGCTTCTGTATTGTACCGTAATTTTTCATGCCTTGTGGTTTGGTAATATACTCTGCCCGTATATGATTATGTTTTTGTGATTGGCTAGGCAGATTATCTAGTAACAGGGAAAGTGATTTCATTCATGTGTGGTGCACGTCTTATCACCAGAAAAGGAAAGTGTTGATAATGGACAGATAACCGCCTTAGCAAACATTCAATAAGAAATGAGATTTCAAAAGTTCTATCATTTCATCTATATAAAGTTTTCAGTATTGCTGAGTTGGAGGGAACTCCGTAATGTGATGTTTTATGCAGCGTAAGATTTTTCCGTTACTACCACCGATGAAGGCACAGGTCTTTCGTGTAAGCTTTTTGGTCGCTTGAACAATAAAGCATTTTACGTGAGTTTTTTTTTTTTTAAACAATGCATTATATTCTCACTCTCGTATGGCTTTGTTTGCTGATGATAAGGAGAGTTGAACTCCAATCAAATAGATACAAAAACATGTGATTCCCTCAAATGCAACATTCACATAATCCACATAGAGATTTTTAGAAAAAAAGGAAAGCTCGCGCAATTCAATGTATTATATTTGACTAGTGTTGCGTTTCTGAGTCATTTTGTGAGCTTTCGTGGAATGGGATATTTCAAATCTTCATCAACCCGAATACATCAGTAGATAGAGAACAGAAAGATCTATCGAGCTCACTCGTGGCTAAGCGGTTCGGGTACACGCCTTTGGCGTGCAAGCCGGTTTGATTCCAGGCGGGAGCTCATGTGGTTCGGCTGTAGGTCCACGTCTCATATAGTCTCGTTGCTGAAAGGGACGCTAAAATCAAATCAAATCCATCAAGATAGGCCTATCGAATCATTACCTTATGCCTTTCATTTTTGAGTAGAACGAGTTCTGCATCTGATCGATTACACATTTAACCTAATAGTTTTTTATTCCACTTCAATTAAAATATTTCGTACGTGCAGAAGTCTGATCGGTTTATATCTGACCGATTTTCAAAGTTCATGTACTCTGTGGAAAGCCGTGCGGCTACCATCGGTTGTATTCTATCGACCGCAGCATTATGGACTATAGACATAAATCTAGATTCCTATCACAACAAAATACATTAGAGTAAAGGCATAGAAATTCATTCTTTTTCGTTGCTGCAGGTTTTCCGTAGACCAGTGACGGAATAAGAGGACAGTGTTGTAAACTATCCTTGTTTTAACAGTCCAAATGCGCAGAAATCCATTAAGCTGCTGTCAGGGCTTTTGACAGGAATGTTATGAAAAGAAATAAAACGGAATCCTGTTTTCCTGCTCTATGAAGGATTCCTAGGAGTAGGTATCGTTTCCCTTCACGTTTTTGCCAACTTCATGTACCACTATGTGAAAAAAAATCACGTATCCTGCAAATGACGTTTCATAAAAACAGAATCCGTTTCCTTTATACTGTATATTTAAAATGTTGGATGGTATCAATAGGAAGAAACCGTACTAACATATGTTTCCAATATATATATATATATATATATATATATATATATATATATATATATATATATATATATATATATATATATATTAATAGTAGAATAAAATAATAATTTAATTAGAAGTGAAAGACTTAAATGTAGGCTAACTTTCTTCAACTGTCAACACTGTTACAAGATAGTTTAGAGCGAAATCATACTCTTGAACGCTGAATCTTGAAACTTTAGTCCGAAGAGTAGGGCTATCGTGGATTTAGACCTATGTACGAAAAATTTTCTCTCGATGTACGCGAACAGCAAATTTCTTTAACAGTCATCCACAGAAGTCAGCAAACGAGCACTAATAGCAACTGGACATTCATTACATTGGCAAATAAAAGGCAAAAACTAAACTTACAGAGCCAAAAATCGAAGATTTAAATTCGCACCAAGGAAAAGTGCTGTTTTTAAATAAAATTATGGGGAAAAAAAAAACGCGTAAGGAAAAATCGGGAAACGTGTAAGGGTAGCAAAGCATCAGAAAAGTCAGAAAAATTACAACATTAAAGTAATGATACAATGACATCTACACATCATGCGAAAATATCGTTTGTGTGAAACAATAGTTGTCAGGATTAGTCACTAGTTGAAACGTAGCTAATTCTAAGTTAAGAAATCTATACGCGTCAGTGCATTTCTTATTTTATGACAAATGTCGTTCTTGATTAGCGTGCATTGTAAATGCCTTCCATTTGAAGTGAAACGTACTTTTATACAAGCCAATAAAGCATCAAACTAATAACACTGTTTTACAAGGGTTGTATTTCTGAAATGAAATTTTGTGCTATGAAAGAAATGTGACATGGAAGTTCAAATGAGACATCCGATTTGATCCGTCAGGGATAGTTTACAAGTAATTCAAGCATTCATGTACTACATATATTCATATACATGCCAAACACAGTATATGGTGACAAAAGGGAATTTGGAAAGTAAGACCTTGCAACATTGACAGCTTTCATTGTTGCAATGTGATGTTGGGAGTAGTTTGTGAGTTAAACTGAGCGTGTGAATCTGGTATTTTATCGGGCGTTAGTATGTAAACTGAATGCTGTGGATTCATTTTGTTTGTGTTTAAGCGAACAGCTAACAACTTCTCTTATGTTTGTGGCGAGTTCACCTTCGTGAGGAACAGGAAGAAAATCACACCCATCATCAAGAGAGCATATAAGCAGTACTTTGGCGTCGGAGCTGGTGATTTTGATAAGAAGTGGTCACCTAATATGTGTTGTGCTACATGTTATTGTAAATTAATTAAGTGGTGGCAAGGAAAATATGTTTCATTATTTGCTGTACCGATGGTTTGGAGGGAACCTGTAACGTACCGGTTTGCCGGTATCGGTACATTGATTATTTTGTTGTCTATGCTATTGTTTGGTGGCACCCGTGTAATTAATCTGTACATTTTGTTGTCAGTGCTATTGTTGGGTGGCACTCGTATAGTTAATCTGTCACTTTTGTTATAGTCAATGTGTTATAACAGTGATATTTTGTTGGGTTGATTCTTCATTAATTTTCCCTTTAACTATGTTTGTTTTGTAAGTAACTGATAACTTATTATTGTTTGGGTGAAACTAAACAAACCAATTTGTCATTTTTGTAAATTCCCCATATAATCTGTCACTTTTGTAAACTTCACATATAATACTATTACCTTGATACTACCGAACATAGCCAATTATATTAAATTTAAATACCAGAATAACGTAAATTACTAATTGAGGAACCATATACATTTAAAGAATTAATTCTTAAGTTTAATTACGTACTATGTCAAAAGTTTGAAGATTTGTAGTTGTCGAATATACTGCTTTGTTTGCTGTTACCTGACCTAAATAATCGAGTGATAGGAAGTTATTTCAGAAGTCTTCGTAAGTTCAAATCTTTAGTAGAAAAGTAATTATATAAAGTAAACAATAATACTAAGATATATATGTGCGAAATAACAAATAACTTATAGCTGTTTCGAAATAATTATCGTAAAAGAGCATCGTGTGCAAGTAGTTATGTTAGTAGTAGAAGAAGAAGAAGTTACACGTAGCAGACTGCTGGTGGCGGAGTCCCCTGTAATTTGAAAAGTAAATGTAAACAAAATTCATTACATCGGACTGTAACCTGGTCAAAATTTAATTTTTCGATCAAACCTTGATATCTGATTTAGTGTTAAAACAGGAGGACTCCATCAAAATTTCGTAAACCCGTTTAGTTTGCCACCAAGGAAACGTTTTCATATTTAAAAGTCTGCCATATTGTGAAAGTAGAAAACATGCAGTGACGGGAGTCCGGTTATAAGGAGACTCGACAGCTGAGCTTGTGAAACTCGGATGTGGAAGCTCTTTTTACCCGAAATCTGGTACCTGTTTTTAAAAGAATTTGCTGCAATTCAGGTAACCTAATTTACTATTTTTAGTCGTCCAAGATTGAAGCTGCCAACCTAAGATGGCGCCTCGTGGGCTGCAATAGTAACATCACCATAGTGACGTACTATTCTGAGCATTAACTGTGATGATAAAAACCAGCTCGATTAAATATTCAAGGGTTTTATATTACGATGTCTAGCTAAATTAGTGTTGCGTCACGCATCTTACGCATTTCCTATACATTTCTCCACTTCTCTATTCTTGTCCTAAAGAATGAAATTTAATAATACTTGGTAGTAATAACATGTCACCCTCAACTAAAATTCGTTTCGTTGTTCGTACTCTTATTAGCTACGATTACGGTGAATAATATTACCGTCATATCTTGGAGACAGTCTTCAGTATGTAAACATCTAGATAAATAGTAGCCTTGTGTGTTTGTTTAAAGGGGAGTTCAGCTTTAGTTTGCTGCTCTTCGTATAAGGACTGACTCATCACTTTGACTAGGTTAATTAATGCTGCTGATCAAAGATATGAATATTTTGACTCGTAGATGTAGGTTGTGATAATTCCTAAAATGCGTTCCTTTGTGACGTCAATATTTGGTCGCTTAGTTTTTTGTAGTTGCATGTCATTTGTATATAGTCACAAATCATTATCAAAAGGTATTTGTAGAGTATTGTAGTAAATGGCTGGATTAGTGTCTGCTACTGCTTTGAGATTAATTTATAAAGTTTGTAGCAATGCGTACCGCCAATATACTTAATTCATACCTGATTAGTGGTTAAGTTCGATTGTAGTCATTGATTATTCTGAAACGCATATTATGATCATTGGATCGGATCAGCCCATATCAATTTCATGTCTTATATGTATGTGTATTGTGTTTAGTCAGTCTTAGTAATGTTCCGTAGCTGGCTACCTATCATATTATAACAAACTAAACTACAATGTGAACGATCTAGCTAAAGGAATGAAAGCAAAATATTGTAATGTCTCTAAATGTATTAATTTGTGGAATCGAGTGATACATTCAAAATTTGAATATTATCAGAATTATCATGAAAGTATGGACATATATGAACTGAAGCCTTCGATAAAATCATAGTTATTTCTGCTGAAGTTATTACCATTCTTCGTTGTATTTATGGCTTGTAGCATTGATATTGTCTGGAACAATAAAAGTAATTTGTTTAAATTAATCTTATTTATCAAATAAGCGTGTTACTGCATTAATGCATACATATATTTTTTTTTCTTCATACGTACCTATGCGAATACAGAACTATAAAAACAAGATAAATAATTTCTTACAGATCTTACGGCTGGTATATAATCCTAGAAAGAACCTGTAATTATTTTATAAATAAATCGCGTTCTGGGTTAAATAACTATCGATATAGATTTTTTTCTTTCCTCTATTTCCTTTCGGTTTTTTTGAATGCAACTTAAGTTGTAAATATTTAAACATTGGGTTTAATTAAATAAATAAATGGTGCTAGAGCAGGAGCAATACAAAGTTAATTTTCTCCTGTTCTTCTCAAGTCTTCTTTCTCCTGTACGTAAGGAGGGAGAGGTACTTTACAAACCAAGGGACCATTTGACAGACTGTTATTACTGCTTAATCAAAATTCAGGGATTCACGAACAGCAAATCAAAGAAACATATTGTTTATCCGGATCTGCCGGCAGCAAGACGACCTGTGGCACATTCTGAAGTACCAGTTCCTTCAAGGCCCACAGATATAGAAGATATGAATGATAGTGAAGAAAGTAGCACTACAGAACTTACATCTTCTCCGGAAAAAAAAAGAAGGGATCCCCCTATCAAGGCACGAGTACGCGCACGCCACGTGTATTACAGCAGGATGATTTAATGATTTAGTGCGAGACTTAGGACTCAGTAAACAGAAAGCAGAATTGTTAAGCTCCAGGTTACAGGAATATAACCTTCTCCACGAAACAACCAACATAACCTTCAGGAACAGAGGACGTGCTTTTGTGTCTTATTTTGCCAGTGATAGTTCCGTGACATTCTGCAATGATGTTCATGCATTAATGACAACCTTGCACATAACATACGAACCTGGTGAATGGAGATTGTTTTTGAATGCTTCGAAGAATAGCTTAAAAGGTGTATTGCTGCATATCGGGAATAAACTGCCTTCAATCCCAGTTGCATATGCCACTTTTACCAAAGAGATTTATGAAATTTTCAGAAAGATATTGACCTTAATTAAGTACAGTGAACATAAGTGGAAGTTGTGTTGTGATTTCAAGGTAATAGCATTATTATTAGGGATGCAACAAGGTTACACGAAGTATGCGTGCTTTTTGTGTGAATGGGATAGTCGGGGAAGAACTTTCCACTATGTGAAAAAGGAGTGGCCTAAACGCAATTGGACAGTTGATGAAAAGAATGTGCAACGGGACAGTCTTGTAGATCCTAGAAATGTTCTTGTTCCACCCCTACATATAAAACTTGGACTTATTAAACAGCTTGTGAAGGCAATGGGCCAGCTTTTGCATATCTTGCTGACAAATTTCCTCGACTGTCAGCTGCAAAAATAAGAGAGGGAGTGTTTGTAGGTCCGCAGATACGAGAACTGCAAAAGATAGAGGTTTTGAGGCATGTCTCACAGAGAAAGAAAAGCGCGCATGGATGAGTTTTACGAAAGTAACCCAACACTTCCTTGGGAGAAGACGGGACCCTAAATACAAGGAGATGGTGGATGAAATGCTTGCAGCTTATCAGGATTTAGGGTGCAAAATGTCCTTGAAGGTGCATATCATGGACTCACATCTGGATTACTTCCCCAGTAATTGCTGTGACATTTCCGATCAACCTGGAGAAAGATTTCATAAAGATATATCCACCATTGAAAAACGCTATGAAGGGAAGTGGATGCCCACCATGCTGGCAGACTATTGCTGGTGTATCATGAGAGACAAGAGAGACACTCAGTACAAAAGAAAAAAGTAAACCATTATGTACGGTCGACAGCTGTTTCGCATACCTACAATTCTATGTGATATATATAGTGTAAACAATATATAGTAATGCTTTACTAGCACAAACATTACATGCTAATTACTCCAAAACTACTCCTGATGCAGAAAAACTAAAATCAGATTTGAATTCAGGAGTGAAAATCCTTTCAGAATCACCACTGTGTTACCCAGAAATAGAACTTTTTTATTTATTTATTTATTTATTTTTTTGTAGAACAGTGTAATTAATACCTTTGTGTATAAATTAAGTAATTCCTTTATGTATAAACATGTTTAACTTTTTTCAAATATATTGTAATTGTTTCCAATTAAGCATGTAATTTAAATTACAAAGGACGTGCGAGATGGTATGCTAGCAGGAAAAAAAAGGTGACGAAAGAGGCTGCAGTTTATGAACCATACTAAAACACAAAAATGGTACGCGAAGACGAAGAGGTAAGCTGAAGATCGTGGTGCATGAAGGCTTCTATAGGCATACGTGACTATGCCTATTTCTCGGTAAACCAAAGTTTTTTGTCTAAAGATTTCTGAATTGAAAATTCTTATGTTCTTTATTAGACATTTCAGTCTAGAAACTTAATTAAATGCCACATGAAATAATTTGGAAGTAGCCTATTATAAATAACCATATAGAAAAGATTTATTGAACACAAGTTACAAAATAATTGAAAATTGTAGTGATCATGAAGAAACGGAACAACACGAGACGAGAGTTAGAGTTTCTCGTCTCGTCTTAAAAACATATCCCTATGTTGTCTTGTCTTTTAATTTTCAGGCGAGAATAAAATAATACGAGTTAAAATACGTAATAAGAAAAATAGATTGTAGAAATTTTTGCAACATTCTGATCAACGTGCATCAAATCTCAGAAGCTGTAGCGGAAGGAACTTCAATCTGGTAAGACGGACAGTGAATGGACAGTTGAGAAGACAATATTTTTATCTCTTTGAGCTGCCCAGCTTGAAAGTTAATAATTTGTTTTATATATTTTTATTTTTTATTTTTTGTTGCTGTTCTGTAGTAACTCCACTTTCCCAAAGTTTAAAAAAATTAGTGAAGGTAAAAATTATACCTAAAAATTCTCTATGTAATTATTTAGTACTTAGAAAATACTACTTAGTGAGAAGGTTTGTTCCATTCTGAAAGAATAAATCTTCGATTATGATTTTATTGGTTTAAGAAGGCAAACTAAGTAAGGACGAAGACCACTTCAGAAACACTCGTTAGTTTACTAATATTTTGTGTTCTCTAGAAAATTGCACTAATATATTATATTGTTATTCTTTCATTTTTGACGTTTTGAAATGGAAAATGGGGATGGGGCTGAGAAGTACTTAAAGGTTGAATATAGGAATCCTAAGTTGCTACAAGAATGCTGATGTTAAGGTTTTATGCAAATAAGTTCGATGCGACTACGCGTGTTATGTCGCAAATAGCTTTTGCAGAACCATCTAGACTTAATACACTTGGTGTATTATTCACTCAGTTCGACACTTAGCTGTATTGTGGCCATATAGTTACCATATGACCCGCGTTCGATTCTCGGTAATAGCTTATGCGGTTAGGATTTACGTTAAACTGTAGGCCCATGCCTGATACAGTGGCGTCTTAATTTCGAATTTAAGGCGTTTGCAATGAAAAAAAATTAGAAAAAGCGGAAAGGCTATTACTCACCACAAAAAATATGTAGCAGAATATTCTTCTACATGCAACAGGTAGCGCTTTCGGAAGATGCTACTTCCTTCATCAGCCTGTGGTAGACTTCAATAAGGATAAAGAACATGAAAGATGGTTAAAAAATGGTAAAAGGTTAGGATATGTAAAAAAAACAAATCTTCTTCAAACATTAAAACACACGGGAATAGAAACTCACTGACATTGTACACTGCTGTTCACTGTTTTCTGTTCTTGCTTTCCAAATGGTAAAAGTATGTAGTGAAAAGATTACTCCAAATAATATTTATTTCTCCTCTATCCAAGTTAAGTGGGGGCCTTTCTTTGTGAATATAATATGATTCTTTAATTTTTCGTTCCGTTGCTGTTTATGCTTTTTAATTAAACATGATTTCACGATATGATGGTTATAATCTCTAAGGTACATTACTAGACCCGATAACTGTTGCGGATTCTGAGATTTCAAGGTACGAACGTGCTCGGTTATTCTAGTACAAATGTTCCTTTTTGTTTGACCTATATGCATATCACACTGACATTTCACCCGATAAACGCAACTGCTTTGTAAAGGGTCAGCAAAAAATGCTTTAAAATACCACAGGCTGATGAAGGAAGTTGCATCTTCCGAAGGTGCTACCTGTTGCATGTAGAAGAATATTCTGCTACATATTTTTTTTTTTTGCGGTGAGTAATAGCCTTCCCGCTTTTTCTCATTGAATATAATCATCGCTCGCAATATTGTGATTTTAAAAAAAAAAGTTAAATCCCTTAACCTTTAAATAAAAATTTTCGCTTAACAATTTAGCGTGTGAAATCATAAATACGAAGAATAGACAATTCCGTCCATTACTAACTATGGTGATACTCGCCCTTCACACACTTTCCTCAATGTTCAATAGATGTGTAGTGTTGCACGGGCGAGTTTCATTGGGATACGCTTTATACAATACAATACAATAAAAAAATAAAAAAATGAACATCAACATAAGTTGGGTGACAGTACAATATTCGATTGTTACATTCATCTGAGCTTCCTCTCCTCCTCGCATTTAACCAGCAAAAGTCTTATTATACTTTAGTTTTGAAGTTCTATGACTTGCTTCTTCGATACTATTAATGTCACAGCTGTGAAAATTTAATGCAAAGCATAGCTTATGTATGTGGATAAGACTAAAGGAAAATAGTTTCTGTAACCTAGGAATTTAATGAGAAACAGTATAATGTTTTTATTTGAAAATCATTATTCAATGTTGCGTTTTTGGGTATCATGACATTATTGCGACCACACTCATAATGTCAGGACTACCAATTTGGTGCAAACTGTCACTTACGTATGCGAATGAGACAAAAGCAAAATATCTTCTGTACCTGAGTACTTAACCTTTTCAGGATGGATGGGGATTTCAAGAAAATCGTAGATCTTGACGTTAGTGGCCCTATTGTGTGTTTCAAATGACAAGCGGCATGACCTTGAGTTGGCGTCCAATTGGCTTTGAGCGGTGTTAACAATTCGCGACAAGCAGTTCTGCAAAAGGTTCATGACTGTCGTCAAGTCGGCATGGGTTAACGTTCTCGTAGAGAGCTGTTATTTCACTAATGTATGTTTATGGTCACAGAATACGTTTTGGGGGTGTGCGTATCGCAACACGAAATTACCCAAAATAAGGGACATCCTAATATATATATATAAACATAGAATAGAGGAAAATGCATATGATTCCGCTTCGTTGTACATAGTTGTGCTCACCGGGTGACGTCACAGTTATTCGGTAAAGGTCACCTGCATGTTTGTTGCACAGTGTTTCTGTTTTTGTGGGTGTTCTGACGGTATTTTTGGTCGGTTTGACCGTTTTGAAATTTGGACGTGCTGTTCTAGTCCCAGTTCAGAAGTTTGTTATTCACTTATATCGAAGCAAAAGTTTCATTGATTACTTCATAAATCTGTAAAGCAATGTTTAGGTACAAATACTGAAGCTAATATTTATAATAATTGTATGACAGAAAAGACTGGTTAGGATTTGATGGTTATTTCGTAGTAGGTCTAAATCCACGATAGCCTTCCTTTTCGAAATGAAGTTCCGAGGTTCAGTGCTGAGTAATATCATTTTTGCTCTACGAAATTTTCTTGTAACACTGTTGACAGTGGAAGCAAATTAGCCCGCATTCAAGTTTTTGCTTCTAAATGTCAGTACTGTTTCTTCCTATTAAAACTTTTAAACATTTCAAATATGCAAAGTAAAAAAAGGTAATTTTAATAAAATGTCATATACCGGATACACTTTTTTTTTTTTTTTTTTTTTTTTTTTTTGTGCATATGATGGTACTTCCAACTCTCCCTCGTAATCGTATCTGGTGACAGATCATGATTCCTTGCCTGAAACTTCCTCGACACTGTCAGTAAAACTTGGTATGTCCTTACCAAAGGATGTCACGGTACGTCGTTGCCCGGGTGTTACATTACGCGAGAGATAAATGGAAGTCTCATCCAATGTTACAACAGTCTTGCATATTGTTTTCGCCAATTGTCTTTCGTACAGTTTGCAGTATGGCGCGGAAGAAAGTTGTGAACCCAGTCCTTACATGCGCATCGCAGGCCAATACGGTGACGAATGATCTCGTTGTCAGTAAACTTTGCTGGCTTTAATCTCTGAACCGTCACGTTGGGAGGTTCGTTCTTCTACAATTGACAATTCCAGTTGACAATTCTGTGAAATATCTCACGCGATTTTTGGCTGTTATCCTCGAACTGGTGCTTTTCTTTGGCGAATGTTTCTGGCGAGCCCCCATTTGTGATTCTCTACCTATTATATGTTCAGCTGTGGTCACTCCAATGTTTAGACTATTCCCTCGATACTGTTTGCTATTCAGTGAGGGAATCTAACTAGAACCAACAAGACACTCTGGGAGTGCAAGCTGAGACACTACACTGCTAAAGACGCAGGTTTCATGGTTCTGACGCAGCAACTCAGGCAATATGAGCATGGCCAAATTGTCTTTCGTTCAATTCGCTGAGTTTGTTTTACGTCCAGCAATATGACATGGTAGAAAGTTCTGAAATCAGCCCTTATGTACGCATCACAGGCCAATACGGTGACAAATGACCTGGCTGACGGTAAACTTCGCCGGATTTAATCTCTGAACCATGTCACATTGGGATGGTTGGTTCTTCTGGCCAGCCAGAAAACAGGTTCCAGTAAGTACCTCACATGAAACTTCCGCTATTATCCTCGAACTGGTGCTTGGAGCAAAAGTAAATATTTTGCCTTTTGTTCGACGTGGGTAGCACTGTGGGACAGTGTAAATAGTTCACCTCAAGTCTGAGGCCCCTGGTTCAATCCCAGCTCGCACCACGTGGGCTTTGTGGTGGATGAACACTTGTGCGTGGGTTTTCTCGTAGTTCATGTTTCCTTCCACTGTCTCCATTCCACTATTTCATTCGTTCTTACTATCACTGTCTCCTTTAGCTCCATGGCATAGTCATGAGACATAAAACTGGAAGATTTCATTGCAGTTTTTGCTCCATGTAAGGATCTGTGACAGTGGGAACCAGGATGTCTTCGATGACCAATATTTAGAAGGTACAGAAGGTCACATTACCAAATCTTTACATGTCTAGAATAAGATGAATATCATAACATTAATCTCATGTGATAAAATATTTTCTGTCATTAGCAGCTACAGACTAGCAGCATCAGTCCTGAAACGTTATTGTCAAACATTTTATTATTATTATCAATATTATGTACGTATGGCTTTTTATCTTAGTTTTTATTTTCAGCGTGTATGCTTAAATATCTATATAAAATTTCATACAAAGAGTTAAAGGTACTGACAAAGGCTTATTGTTTAAATAGAGAGATGATCCTCCAACTAAATCTTTAACAGTAAAATCTGCTACATTACGCCAAGGAAGTATTTCCACATACTAGATCTTATGAAGAACAGCCTGTGTTGAGTGTAATCCTGTATATATCGATAGCCCATTTTTATTCAGTTAACCTGTAATTAATTATACCCAAATATTACTTTAATATAAAAAAGTGGACTGTAACACAAAATTGATTTTACAGAGATAGATCGATTGTAATTAATGTTACCCATTTTACTGACTTCATGTACTTTGCGTTAAAAGGTAATTTACAGACAGGCGGTAGGTATATATCGATATGTCAGAAGTTTTTGACTCCCTTGACCACAAATTACTTTTCAATAAACTATCGAATACTGATCGATCAGTAAATATGCGCCATATGTTCATAAAATGAATAGAAAAATCGTTGCCACGATTTGTTTTATATACAGTTAGTTATGGACTTACTCTGAGGGAAGAACATAGACTGAAAGTATTTGAGAACAGGATCCTGAGAAGAATATTCGGACCTAAGAGGAACGAGAATGGGGAATGGCGGAAACTTCATAACGAGGAACTACATAGTTTATACGGTTTACCCAACATTGTTAGGGTCGTCAAGTCTAGGAGGCTTAAGTGGGCAGGTCATGTAGCTAGAATGGAAGAAAGTAGAAACGCTTTCAAAGTCTTGACTGGAAGACCCATAGGAAAACGACCATTAGGAAGACCTAGGCGCAGATGGGAGGATAATATTAAGATGGATCTCGCAGAGATAGGAATACAAAGTAGAAACTGGATGCAATTAGCTAAGGATAGAAGTTAGTGGAGAGCTTTTGTGAACGCGGCACTGAACCTGCGGGTTCCATAGGCCATAGAGTTAGTTAGTTAGTTAGTTTAGTTAGTTAGTTATGGACTTACAAGTATTTGAGTTACGTAATTACATTGTTCTCTATACGTAGGAAAGACCAGGAAAGGCTGTCGAAATCATACCTATGGATGATACATTAGCACTGTAAGCGACATAGTTATAACTTTGTTGATATCAGAAGACTATTAACTGATTTCTTGTTTCAGCACAAAGGCGTGCCTTATTGTCATGTGCCGTGTTACGGAGCCTTATTTGGACCACAATTATTTGGACACGGAACAAGAGTAGAATCTCATACCAGTTTTGGAAAAGTTGAAAATCGAACAGGATGCCAAAATATGCCAAGGTATTCACTTTTTCTAGTATATATATATATATTATACTGATAAGTCAACTTTAAGTTAGCTGTAAATATTATTTCAGCTTATAATTATAGTGGAGCTTTTTTAAGACAGTAAAGCAGCGTCTTCTACAGCCAATGGCATACGTAGAATTTGATCAAGGAGGGAGGTTTAAGCACTCAGTCTCAGTCTCATATCCTTTTAGAGCAAGTGTGATTTTCGTACATACACATCTAAATATAGTAAATGTTTATTTTTCCATAATATCAGTGTTTTAGTAAAATTGTTCAAAGCGATATTTGCCAAACACGTTTTGGAAATGCATTTTATAGAATTTTGTATTCAAGCAGTACCCTAATTCAAAATAGCATTATTTTTAATTTTTGTGCTATATATGGGCCAGATTCAAAACTGGTGCATATTTGCTGATCACAAAAGTTCATATTTCTAACTTTCAATGAAAACATGTTGAATTATTTAAACAAAGATTAATTTACGGAAGGTTTCTCGTCAATAAGAATATATTGTTATTATAATCAATTCTCATATTTTCCGTATTACAAATCAGATGCTCGGAAAATTATTAAAAATTACAGTCCTGTAAGTTCATGTATTTACTTTTTTTAAATTAATTATACCCAAATATTTGTACTTTAATGTAAAATAAATGGTCTGAAACATAAAATGCATTCTGCATAACATTGTAATTAGTATTACTTATTTTACCGACTTCTTGTATTTGGCATTAAAAAGTAATTTATAGCCAGGTGGTAAATATATATATCGATATATCAAAGGTTTTGTACTTCCTTGATCACATTACTTTTCAATTAACTATTGAATATTGGGATCAGATTTCGGGTAACAACTAAGAAGCATCGAACCATTACCTTAGATTGGATTGTTTGAAAGTATAACTGAAGTAAAAATTGACATGATAATACCTTGTAAAAATTGACCGTGTTTTTTCTGTTGATACATGATTTACCCGAAAAAATCAGATATTCAAAATTGGAGAGATTTTTGGAACTTTTCATAGATTTTTAGAATTTTTCTTCTGAATAGATGATGATTAACAGGAAACATAGAAATTGGGAATTCTTAAAATTATAATAAAACAGTATTGAAAAACAAGCATATTATTATTTCTGCATACTTAAACTTTTTGACGTTACAAAAAATATGTACAGTAAAGGAAGCAAGAACTCATTATCAAAGTACATTTTTGAAGTTTCTAAAAATTCAAATGAAAAATTAAAACACGATAATTCATTATTATATCTATATTGTTTTTTTTTTTTTTGAAAATTACATAACTGAAATAAAAAGGTAGTATAAGAAAGGAACTTACCGTTCTAGGGTCTAACAAGAAATTAACAACAAACAACGATCAGATTGATGAATGTGAAGTGTTAAAAAGGAAGAAAAATAATATAACAGGATACTTCTTTTTTCGTTCCACTGCTTGCTAGTCAATACATATTAACAGCTGTTCCTAAATGCATAACAGGGTCAGTTACGGTGTTTCGGTACTAAGAGGAGCGAAACAATGTGAATGTTTTGAGTATTTCATCGAATTATAGACCTATCGTCATAGGTGGAGGGAAGAAAGAAATAAAGAATGTGGCATATCGTTTGTGGCTAATTACAATGGCGAAGTATCAAAATTTAAAACATAGTGAGCGAATAACAAAAAAGAATATTCATATTTATTACGTACGGTGTTATATAATACTTATATATAAAAAAGAAATCCTGCCTGAATGACTGATTAACCTCCAGGTAAAATCACTTAAGCTCAAAACTTGAAATTTTAACAGTGCATAGGATTTGTAACGTAAGGTACCACTAAGGAAGGATTTTTGGAAGGGGGGAGTGACAATTGTTATTGTAAAATGTTCATTTCTGCGAATTTCTGAAGGATATGTGGGATTTCTGGGTTCGTACTGGTCAGGGAATTCAGGAAAGTCAGGAAAACTCAGGGAAAATGGTGCATTCGAGGGGAAACTCAGGGAAAAGGACTGGAAACCAGGGAAAGTCGGGGAAATTTTATAAAATATATTTTTTCTAACATTAATTGTACATCAATTTCATCGTAGTCAACCATTAATGATCACAGTATGGAACGTTGCTCAGATTTTTATGGGTTGAAAGTGGAATGTGCGTAGGAACAATTGATTATTGTTTGTCTCTGTAGAACAAATGTTCTCATATATAAATATTCACCGTTATTTATTCCTTATTTTTATGTCAACGTCATACGACACCTGTCATGGAAGTCAGGGAATTTCCTGTCAAAGGTCAGGGAGAAGTCAGGGAAATAGGTTTTTCCAGATCAGTAGGAATCCTGGATTTACATGCAATATAATTAGTCACACGTTCCGCTGTTTTTTGATCTTTTCCCTAGATGGAAGAAAAAGTGTAGGGTTACAACAGGATAGCCATATCTCGAAATTCTTAAGGTTAAAAACGTGTTTCACCGTTTTCAGATATTTCCCCTATAAGGGAAGAAAAAGGAGTGGGTGTTGCAGTGGTTGAAATAAGATGGCCATATCTCGAACCGTAGATGAAAGACATGAAAATTAGTATTTAGGCTTTTAACTTACAATAATTAAAGACGTGTTTCAGCGGTTTTGGATGGTTCTCTTAGAAGGGAAAAGAAAATGGTGGGGGATTGAAATTGTTATAATAAGATGGCCGTTTCTCGAAATCCAGGGATATGTGAGGTGCGTGGCCGTGGACCGAGCAAAATCAGGTGTCTGGGGCAAACCCCTCAGCTAGCCGAAGTCTAGTGTATTATGTTGCTAGAATGCTAGCCGTAGTATTGACAACAAAGAGGCCGTATGCACTTCGACATTTTATTAGCATATGGAAATGAAGTATTTTAATGGACTTTCGAAATTCAAAATTTCAGCTTACCTTTCGGAAATTAGGTAACTAGCGAAGATATATAACTTTAGTAGTACTCTATTCTCTGACCTTTTATTGTTTCAAGCTCGAGGGTAAGAAGTTCATAAACGACACATCTGCTTATATTTCATAGCATTGGCCCTAAAACATCCTTTTGCTACGTCTTCTTGTTTTTCACTGAAATGGCAAAAGATGGTATTTGGTTGAATTTAAAAAAAAAATTAATCGAGCATCATTTCGCTACAATACGAGTTTAGTACCGCGGCAAACTGACTACATACTGCATTTAATGAAACAAACGAATCCTTTTCCATGTGAGTTCATATCAATATGTAGGTCAAAAATTGATATGGAGCCACTCTAATTTCTCTCCAGAAATCCAAGATGGCCGCCATTTTAAAAATGGCCACTTTTCCAGATCTTCTGCTCAGATTTTTGCAAATAACTGCAGATATATAACAATTCTGTCACTTTTTTATTTTGTTATGGGTAGAAGACGAAATAAGCTTTCAAACGATTACTAACAATTGTATGTTTGCTTCACAAATATGGCGGATCCTTCCATATCCCCTTTGCGGACTTTCGCTAATAACTTAATTTTCATAAAAGTTTTGCAGTTTTTTCCTTTTGGCGTCGATAGAACATTAAATAAGCTTTCCAACAATTACAAATATACGTATATTCTGTTAACCAAACAGCTGTAATTTTTCAATTTCGTTGTTCAGGTGCGCTACTGTGGTTATTTTTCTGTCTCTTTAGAAGGTGCTTTTAAAATGTGTCAAGAGGTGGCACCCTAATCTTAAGTTATTTTTATTTGCATTTTTAACACAATTGTTCCACTAGCAAGGTACGCGCGATGTATTATCTTTAAAAATAGATACTTTCGTCAGCAATAATTTCTTCTTGCCCTTTTTGCAACCTTTTTTTTTTTTTTTTTTTTTTTTTAAGAATAATTTGGTACAAAACAAAAGTTTTTACGATTATAAGTAGCATTACATGACATTTTAGTTGACACGCGTTTCAACTCATCCTACCGTAAAGAAAGACACAAAATATTCTGTTATTGATAAAGAAAGAAAGAGTGTGTAAAGCAGGTAATTACAAATATCGACAGCCGAGTGCAGACTCAGACAGGTACGACACATTCGCGAGCATGGACCTAGAATGGACTGTAAGAGCAGGTCCTTGAGGCTACCATAATGACAGCCAGAGATTAAACTAGACTGATAATCGACGTTTATTATACTATAAATATTTTGTTCTCTGTTACGCGACAGAACAAACCATTATTTTTATTAATTGTAGCTGCATCTTCATTTTATACTGATTGAATGGCGTCTGAGAAGAAGTTCAGTTTGGCAGCCGATGTTCCATGCTTGAAGCCAATGAACTGGTCTCTCTGCATAATATATCAAAGAGACCGCAAAAGTGAATCTTTAATGTGTCCAGCTGGAAACAAGAGATCCACGGATCTGAATGCAGGATATGGTTCACTTGTGGGAAACCTTACAAAGTTTCAGGAGGAAAATGCCCTTTCGAGGGATATTGATTTGGATCTGTGGAAAGAAGGGCAATTAAGTATAGTTGAAACTTTTGCTAAAAACTCTGCTAAATATCATAAATCCTGCCAACTGAAATTCAATAACACAAAACTCGACAGACTTTTGAAGTAGAAACGTAAGTCAGGTACTATATCCTTCGAAGAAGAGACAACTGATGATATAGTTAACACACGAGAACACCCAAAGCGTCAGAAATCTAATGTCCCATTTCCAAAAATATGCTGCTTTTGTGATCAACCTTCAACTACTAATGATCCTTTGCGATGCATACAAACCAAAGGTATCGAGTAAAATATTCGTCAATGTGTGGCAGAAACCGCTAATCACATCCTTTCTGCAAAACTAGCAGAAGGTGATATGGTGGCACAGGAATGTATGTATCATCTTAAATGTCTCAACAAATTATACGATTCTTGTCGTCCTAATACTATTAACCCTGAAAAAGAACTTTGTGATATTCTTCAAGGAATAGCATTTTCAGATCTAGTTAACTATATTGAGGATGTGCGCCAGAATGCTGCTATAAATTGCACTTATCCCGTATTCCAGATGCTAGAACTTGTACGTAGGTATACCGCACGCCTGCATGAACTAACTACTTTGCACGAAGCCCAAGAATACGTCAGCGAACCACACTCAACTCGACTGAGGAAAAAATATTGGCTCATTTTAAAGACATGCGAGAGGAACGGTCTGGCAAGGAGTATGTCCTGGTATGCAATGAGAGTGTTGGTTATAGTATACGCCAATCATTTATCAGTTGTGATACTGAGGTAATTACTACTTCAAAAGTAGCAAAAACAATTAGAAAAAATGTTTTGAAAAGAAAATATCAGTTTGATGGGACATTCTCGAAACAGTGTCAAGAGAAAGCTGTTGATCCTCTTTTACTTTCCCTTATAAGTACTATGTTGTACGGCTCCTCCTCAAAATCATTACAACCGACACAGGAAGCTTTAACTATTTGTCAGCTAATTGCTCTGAATATGACATCACAGAAAGAAACGGAGCCAGGTGACCGAGCTAGAGGCAAGAGGCTCCAGAAACAAAATGATATGCTTTTACCAATTTATGTTGCCTTAAACGTCCACGCTAAAAACAGGAAAAAGGAACTAGTAGATAATCTTCACTCAATGGGGATCTCTATTTCATATGTCAAACTTCTTCGAATTTCGTCATCTCTTTGTAATGCAGCGGTAAGACGGTTTGAAAGGGAAAATGTACTGTGTCCTCGCCATTTGAACCTGGGTGTATTTACCATATCAGCTTACGATAACTTAGACCACAACTTGTCTTACAATCACTTACAATCAGTGACTTTTCGTTTCATGGAATCAGCTTATCCTTATTTCAGCACCCTGAAGAAGGTAACCTCGGATCAGACTGATCTATTGAACCATATGCGTTTAGTAAACGTAAGTCTGTTCTTAAGATTCCTCAAAGGTTTACTGCTGTTGCACCTAACTACTTAAAGTCCTCTCAACCATCGATACCGGACGTATTGCAGGCAGATTTCTCCCCAAATCGTGAAATAATAGACAGACATACTGCTACTGAGCTTAACTGGCTTTCCTCTTGTATCCAGAGAAGTAGAAAATCCTGGTCAGCGTATCATGCTCAACATGAAGCGGTTTCTCGTCTGCAGTCAGTAACAGGTATGCTACCTCTTTTCAATGAGGACTCAAAATCTGTGCCAATGATGAAACATGGGTTGGATATGATTGCGGATGCAACCATGTTCCTTAATCCTGGCCAGTCGCCTGTAATATGTATGGATCAGCCACTGTATGCAATAGGAAAATCTATTCAGTGGAACTGGCCTGACAGATATGGTGAAGAAAAAATGTTCATTATGTTTGGATCCTTACCCATAGAGCAAGATTTTCTAAAAGTTTTAGGAAAGTATTTAGACGGAAGCGGATGGACCGATGCTCTTACGGATGCTAATATCACAACTAGTGGAGTTGCTGAATCTTACCTGAAAGTGACTCACATTACCATATCTAGGCTGGCTCATCAGATAACCGCAGTTGCACTATTTCAATTAATGCAAAGTGCACATCAGGTGCAATTCTCTGATGGCATTACAGACAGCATTTGATGAGTGGCAGTTGCAGAAATCTGCTAAAATACCGATATTCAAATATTGGAGAACGTATCTTCTGATGCAGATATCTTTGCTTTTGTTTGTTAGAGCGCATCGGTCAGTTAAGTTTCAGCTATACATAGAGTCTCTAAAGGCACTGATTCCATGGTTTTTCACCTTCGATCATCATAACTATGCACGCTATGTGTTTATCTAAGAGATCTCCTGCAACTACAAGAAAAACAACCGGATTTGTACAAATCCTTCGATTCCGGAAACTTCGTTGTGACAAAAACCAAAAAGGCATTTTCTTCAATAGGATTGGACCAAGCCCACGAACAGGACAACGCAATAATCAAAGGTGATAGTGGTGCGATTGGATTACTCCAAAATGCAGCAGCTCTAAATAGGTGGATGTTGGCTGGGCCCGAAATCATGCGCCTTTCTTACCGACTTCAAACTTTTGGACTATGAAAACCCTGAAAGAGACATGAACCATCACGAGGACAGTAACACATTTCAAACAATGTTCTTTACAAAAGTAGAAGCACTGAAGAAAACCATCGAAACCATGGGAAACCCATTCTGTGAAACTGGGCAGGAAATATTTTCCCTGGCGCACAGAATAGCTATGTCTAGTGAATGTGTAGCTGATATGATGAGAGTCGAAGAAATTGGTAAAACACAGTTCGAAAAATTCTTAAGAAACAGAATATGCAGTAAAAATGAATCTGTCTACGCGCGTATAGGAAGGAATAATATTCATTTATTTAAAACTGCTAAAACAGCAACGAAATCCGAACTTTTAAAAAGAAATCTGAAGGCCGATGTAGATTTGTTCTCTAAACTTTTTCTTTGTTGCATAAACCGAGATCTAGACATCGATAAGTTTTTTAGTCATGAAAATCAGCCTTATCCACCTTCCTTATCGCAGCATGGCACACTTAGATCTGGTAATAAATCAGCACTTGCAACCTGTTTGTTGAGTCTCTTGAACGGCAATACTGTCGAATCAAATTGCACAGCCGAAGAAGAAGACGAGAATGAAGGAGAAGAGGATGACGATTTCGATAAACCTGTCAGTATTACGGGACTTCTCAATGTTCCAGATCTTTTATCAGAAGATCCCTCTGTTAGTCGGCCTAACTCGTTCGAAGGTACCTCAGTACCATCAACTAGCGCAGAGAAATACTGTCAGGAAATTCCACCAAAGACACACGACGTCTTTTTGTATGATGGGCCAGGGCTTGTTCATAGACTGAATCCACGATCAGTCAAAACGTTTTCTGAATACTCTGTTGTTGTGATTAAATTACATACAACATGACATTAGAAAACACACTTTACGGCGAGTGGACGTCGTGTTTGATACGTATGATGATGTAACCCCTAAATCATATGCTCGTGTTAGCAGAGGCTCAGGAGCTCGCAAACAGGTGAGAAGAAACGGCACAATACCGAAGAACTGGCAAGAATTTCTTCGCAATGATGACAATAAACGAGAATTGTTTAATCTACTAGCAGAAGATTTTATTTCCTGTCAAGAGTTACAGAACATCCAGCTTATTGTTACTTTTGAACACGAGGTGAAAAAGAATGATAAGGCAAAGACCAGCAATTTGCTCAGTTGTAACCACCATGAGGCCGATACAAGAATATTTCATCATCTTGCTGATGCAGTAGACAGTGGTAGCCGACATGCAGTAGTTCACACCGTTGACACCGACATTGTAGTACTGGCGGTATCATATTTTGCTGATCTTCAAAAAAGAGGTTTACAGTTACTCTTCGTCCATCTGGGGTCAAAAGACAAAGATTTACCCAGTGCACACTGTTGTTAAAGAACTGGATGGGAAAAAGTCGGTAGCCCTCCGTGGTTTTCATGCTTTCACTGGGTGCGATACTACATCATTTTTTGTGGTCGTAGTAAACGAACGATGTGGAAGACGTGGGATATATTTCCTGATGCTACGGAAGCCTTTACATTCTTATCCAGTCCTCACAGTGAAATACCAGCATCAGCGCTATGTGTGCTGGAGCG